>NC_060886.1:9318107-9433107 GCF_014805685.1 Silurus meridionalis
GCCGTTTCAATTGATACGGTGAAATGTACCCTCGTACATACTTATACATTCTTAAACAATGACAAATTGATGGTTTTGTATGGTCAGCAGACACATTAGCTGTAAAAAAACCAGTGACCCGTGATCTTTATTGGCACCCCTACATGCCACTGACAAATTATATGGTATGCTTTGGATCATGAGCCCTTCATTTTTCTTTTTCCATATTTCTCCTTTTCCTATTCAGTGGCCGTATAGGAACATTTTTGAATGACACATGCATGTTCTTTTTATATGTCTATAGACAAAAAAACTAGCACCTGTTAAAGGTATCATTCCCTATGTTGGTTATTCCTTTCTGAACTTGTGATCCAGTCCCCTGTCCTCTACATCTGCTTCTTTCAAACCAACTACCTGCAAGTCTTTCCTCACCATAGCCATAAATCTATATCCATATCTCACTCCAGAATTTTTCCTTCTCCTCCATTTCACAACCCACTTGTGAAGCATAGGCACTGATGATATTTATCATCACCCCTTCAACTTCCAGCTTCAGAAGCTCTCTTCACTTCCACTACACTCTCCATTCAGAATCAACCCTATACCATTTCTCTTTCCATCCACACCATGATAGAACAGTTTAAACCCACCTCTGATGTTCCTGGCTGTACCCCCTTTCCACTTGGTCTCCTGTACACACAACATCTCTACCTTTCTCCTCTCCATCATATCAGCTCCCTCTCTTCACCAGTCATACCCTTTGCCAGTCATAGTACCAACATTTAAAGTATCAACCCAAACCTCCACTCTCCTACACTTCTCCTTTCCCTGCTGTCTCTGTAGACGTCTTCCTCCTCTCCTTCTCCTCCTTCAAACAACAGTAGCCCAATTTCCACCGGTACTCTGTTGACTAACGATACCTGTGGCGGTCGTTGGTAACCCGGGCCTCGACCGATCTGGTATGAAATTCTGATTTGTGATCCGCATATTTGATTTGGCACGTTTTACGCTGGATGCCCTTCCTAACGCAACCCTCCCCCATTTATCCAGGCCTGGGACCGGCACTAAGAGTGCACTGGCTTGTGCAACCCTAATGGCTGGGTTTAATTGTTTGCTTTTCTAAATAACGCTTACAGAGCTTGGATGTATACTTTGCTTCGAGTCGTTGTCTTGTTGTATGGTGAAGTTGATTCTAAGTAGCTGCAGTCCAGATGGAATTGCATGGTGTTGAAGTATGGAATAGTAGTCATGTTTGTTTAGTATTCTTTTCATTTTGAATAAGTCTCAAACCTTCCCTGTTCCAGGAAAAATCCAGGCCCAAATACTTATGCGGCTGATTATATGTACAGTATTGGTCGTAGTGGTCATTGGCCAAAGGTGATTGAAAACCCTTCAGATATTTACTTCTTTAAACAAGGCACACTTTATGTCTGCATAGACAGAATGTGCACCAGTTGGTTCTTATGTTTATTGGTGGTGTGACTTGCACGCTCTGATTGTTCCCGAAGCCTACAGCCATGCAGTACACCACACATTGATCAAGGACGCAATCTTGCCGTCAGTACGACTATTTTTACTAAACGGATTAATTAGCCTTCACGGATGACAGACGGTGATAGAGACACACAAAATATAAACCAAAGAACACCATGGCTCGAAGCCAGAGTATTAACCAGAGACTCAAGGCTATGAATGTGACATGCTACATCAGAGACATTATCTGGAGAGGATTATAAAGCCTCTCTCTCTCTCACTCGCTCGCTCACTCACTCTTTCTTTCTCTCACTCTCTCGATCTTTCTTTCTTTCTCTCACTCTCTCTCTCTCTCGCGTGCTCTCTCACTCTCACTCACTCACTCACTCACTCACTCACTCACTCACTCACTCACTCGTTCTTTCTCTCTCACACTGTTTCGTTCTTTCTCTCTCTCCTCTCTTTCTTTCTTTTACTCACTCACCACTCACCACCACTCACTCACTCACCACCACTCACTCTCTTCCTTCTCTCTCTCTCTCTCTCTCTCTTTCTTTCTTTCTCTCACTCTTACTCACTCACCACCACACTTTCTTTCTCTCTCTCTCTCTCTCTCTTTCTTTCTTTGCTCACTCTCACATTCTCACTCACCCACACTCTTCTTTCTTTCTTTCTCTCTCTCTCTCTCTCTCTCTCTCTTTCTCTTTTCGTTCTTTCTCTCGCTCTTGCACTCTCTCTCTCTTTCTTTCTTTCACTCACTCACTCACTCGCTCTCTTTCTTGCTCTCTCTCTCTCTCTCTCTCTCTCTCTGGGAATTGAAGAGTAGGCTGGCTTCTTCATCTGCACTAACATACTGTTTATTCTATCTGTAGGTATCGCACATTAGTCTATAAATATGTTATTCGGTGCTCTGGCATATTAAACGTCCTTGAAGAAAGCTTTCACGTACCAGGTTGCCAAATATTTGTTTAGAAATACAATTGAAGAACAATTTAATTTCAAGTGTGTACTCTGAAGGTTTACTCAGCATGACCAAACAAAATCGCTATCATATCAATCGATACATTTTGTCTGGATTTTAATTTGTTTATTACTGTGTGTTGTAGGTGATGGCTGTGGGCACACGGTGCTGGGCGTGGGAAGCGGCAGCCTGGCGTCTCTGGGCTACCCTTTCTTTTACCCGGCAAACTCCGTGTGTGAGTGGGAGATTAGCGGGCGCGCCGGACACACACTCCTCCTGCACGTGGCGGACCTCGACATCAATACACACAACTGCCAGGTGTCCTACCTCCGGCTGTTTAATGGTATCGGAGCAGGCAGGACAGAGATAGGTGAGAGGGGGGTTCTTTCACGTCTCATTGTTGATGTTCTTGTGACTCTCGTAAGGCTCGTCGCAAAAAAATAGAGCCATTTAAGGATTTAATGGTCTATAAAACAAATTATGGGCCAGAAAATGAGCAATTAAACATATAGATAAAGTAAGTTAGTTCATTTGCTCATTTCCCTTTGAATTCTTATAGAAAAAGAAGTCATGGTTGTTCCTTCCCATGTTCATTTGTTTTAGGTAATGAGAAGTTTTAAACCTGGATATATTTCACATCCAATATTTGAAGCATGTTTTGACATTTGTGTACAAAAATACATACAAGCGAATTTCTAGCTTTTCCTCAAACAGTTCAGCAAAAGTAAACTAGCAAATGGTGGTGCAGGTGGTCTCAGTGGTGGTGCAGGTGGTCTCAGTGGTGGTGCAGGTGGTCTCAGTGGTGGTGCAGGTGGTCTCAGTGGTGGTAGAGGAATCTCAATGGTGGTACAGGTGGTCTCAATGGTGGAAGAGGAATCTCAGTGGTGGTACAGGTGGTCTAAATGGTGGTAGAGGAATCTCAATGGTGGTTCAGGTGGTCTCAGTGGTGGAAGAAGAATCTCAATGGTGGTACAGGTGGTCTCAATGGTGGAAGAGGAATCTCAGTGGTGGTACAGGTGGTCTCAATGGTGGTACAAATGGTCTCAATGGTAGTAAAGGTGGTCTCAACGGTTGACCAGAAATGTTAATGGTAGTACAGTTGTTCATAGTGGTACATATGGTCTCAATGGTGGTACAGGTGGTCTCAGTGGTGGAAGAGGAATCTCAGTGGTGGTACAGGTGGTTTTAATGGTAGAAGAGGAATCTCAGTGGTGGTACAGGTGGTCTCAATGGTGGTACAAATGGTCTCAATGGTAGTACAGGTGGTCTCAATGGTAGTACAGGTGGTCTCAACGGTTGACCAGAAATATTAATGGTAGTACAGTTGTTCATAGTGGTATATATGGTCTTAAAGGTGGAACAAGTGGTCTCAATGGTGGTAGAGAAACCTTTTGTTGTAGTACCATTAAAGTACCAAAAAAACTGTTTTGGTCTTGACCCACATTTTATTTGTCTAGTAGTTAATGCAGGGAGGGGATCGCATGATGTCTAGTAATTAATGTAAAGCCACTAATCTTATGTGCAATAGCATCAGAGTTTAATAAAGTCTAAGTTAAATAAATAAGATGTGCGATGTTTGTTTTATCAATGCATTATAAACAATTAAGTAAATTAAATTATGTAATTCTTTTACTAAAGAGACTGGAATCGGTGTTCGCATAAATGCGGAGAATGTAGTAGGCTGGTTACGTTGTGGGTAAATACTACCTGAAAAAAGTGTTCGAAGATCCACCCTGAAAAATATATCAGGAAATCATATACTGAGTATACTGATTTCAACAGACTATGATCGAGACCTAATATTTCTAATTTAGTTTATTGTCTTATAGTCCGTTCCCTACGAAGTGAAGAATGCATCACATGTCGAACAGGTTTGACCTACTGCAGTGCATAAGCAGTTTCAGGAGTGTGAGGAGTGAGCTGGGTTTTAAGATGCTTTCAGAGGAAAACAGTCCGAACACCTACTGAATAGGACATACCACATTTAGTGTGTATATAGTGTAGGGCTGAGGCTTTCGATTATTTTAGTAATCGAGTATTCTACTGGGTATACTCTCGATTAATCCGATAAGAAGTTCTTTTTAAAATTCAAGAGCAATACTAAATATACAAGAGAAAATAAGACGGGTCTCTTGAAATGAACGTCATTTGTTTTCTTTTTTAGAAAAAATTACATTGTATTGGTAAAATTGCATACAAGAACATCTGTGAAAGCTAATTTAGTGTATTTAATTGGCATATTACATCAAAATACAAATATAGAAATATAAAAATAAATCAGATTACTCTTCAAAAAAAAAAAATTAATTAATAAACACTGTTTTCTTTGTTTTAGTTTAAAATGATCCAAAAATGTGGAAACTTCTGACTTTTTTTTCTTGCATTCTGACTTTTTTTCTTGTAAACATCCATAATTTCTGCTGCATTGATTTGAAGCTGTGATTTGAAGCTGTAGGTGTATGAACGAGGCTCCTCTGCTTCTTCTGACTTGTTCCTCCAGAGCTGATTGTTAGACAATCTCTCCAGGGATCAGAGGATTAGTTTGATACCATGTGATTTATATTGATTGTAGCTTATTTCATTTTCAATGTGTAAAACTTTATAATAACCTCCACTTTTGAGTGTGAGATTTAATCAGACATAAGGATGTTGGTAAAGCCAGTTACTGATGTAGGTGAGGTGAGGAGGCCTGGAGTGCATTCAGGATTCCAATTCATTGCAAAGCTGCAGCTTTATAGAAGTTCTTTTACTCCAACCCATGTAAACCAAATGTTCATGGAGCTGGCTTTGTGCACAGGGGCATTATCATGCTGCAACAGGTTTGGCTCAAGTAAAGGGAAAATTGTGTAACTCCATCTTTGAGATAACAGAAGAACCACATATCGCTCTATAACGTTTGTTTATATAAATTTTGTTTGTAATATTGTGTTGGTCCCCCATTTATTGCCAAAACTGTTCTGATATGTCGTGAATTATAATCATATATTATAACCACCTGCCTAACATTGTATTGGTCCCCCTTTTGCTGCCAAAGCAGTTGTGACCCATTGAGCATTAACTTCTTCAGCCATTTAAGCAACAGTAGCTCCTCTGCTGGATCGGACCACACGGACCAGCCTTCACTCCCCACGTGCATCAGTGAGCCTTTGCCACCCATGACCCTGTCACTGGTTTAACACTGTTCCTTCCTTAAACCACTTTTGATAGATACTGATCACTGCAGACCAGGAACAGCCCACAAGAGCTGCAGTTTTGGAGATGCTCTGATTCAGTCATCTAGACATTACAATCTTGTTGTTGTCAAACTCGCTCAAATTCTTCCTGCTTCCAACATCAACTTTGGAATAAAGAGATAATCAGTTTTATTTACTTCACCTGTCATAATGTTATAATGGCACAATTTTATGCCTGTTCGGTGTATTTTTGCAGTGTGCCGCTATGTTGTATCGTCTGAGAATCAGGCATGCACATTCTTTGTTTTTAAAGTCTGACAAATCTGAAGCACAAACTCAAAATAATCCATCCATTCATTAAACCACCAGCAAAGTGGATTTGCTGGAGACGTCGTCCAGATTGATCTGATTAGAGACATTAAATGCCAGCCTGGTCGATCGGCATATCTCTTTACAAGAGGATGACCTGCAGTGTCTCAATCGACCCGTATTATATTCATACCTCAGACACGTCTGTGGTGTCTGTGGATGAATTGCGGATTTGAACAACTCACCCGGGTATAAGAAGTTTTTCAGCATGCAAGCATGTCAGTAACGGCGTTCTGAAGTATTATTTTTTTTTTTGGCAAGTGTTCGCTGTTTGTCTGAAATAGGAATGGAGCGAGCGCTGTTGTTTTTCAGCTCGTAGTGAATTATAATCCTAGGGTCTGCTTTATCCAAGAGCACTTAACCAATGGATTGGCTCCAGATTTTCAATAAAGCGCATAACACTGGGATTAGTGTATCCTTGCACAACTATGTGCCTGTAAGCCACTTCACAATCTGTGTTTCTGTGGAGTTCTCACTTCCTGTCCCCTTCTTTTCTCTCATTTTCTTTCTCCCTTTGTTTGTGTGCACACATACATATATATAATATTTACATACACATATATATCATATATATATCATGTATGTGCAGTGAAGTTCTGTCACGGAGACGTGAGCGGTCCGAAGGAGGTGAATTCGTCTGGCCATCAGGTCACGGTGCAGTTTATGAGCGGCCCACGCAGCCTCGGGCGCGGCTTCTTCCTCTCCTACGCCAGCAGTCAGCAGCCAGGTAAACACACTCCCACCTCTGACTCACACTCACACACTCACTCGCACTCCGACACGATATCACATGGGATTCTGTGGGAAATAGAACAGACCCAGTCTGCTTTGTCAGACACTTTTATCCACCTTTCTGACTAACACAATTCAACAGACAGGTTTAAAAACGTTTCCAACGGGTTTTGAAGGCGAGCTGCTGAGTAATCGTGTAGGAGTCCAATAATGGCATCAAAGTTAACCTTTTTTTTTTTTTTTTTACAAAAATTTAATATTAGGGATAGATTTAATGCAGACACCGTTAAAGATGATAATTATATGGTTCAATAAAAATGTTTGAAAGATTTTTTTATGGTGCTGATTTATTGGTTTATTTGTATATGTTGTATTTCTTTCCCTCTGAGAATAACAGTGTTCAATGGGACTTCAGTGATCTCGGCACAACCGTTAACAACAACCGATCGTCTCTTTACTTGTTTTTCTATATAAATTCCATTTTATTTGTATGGTGCTTTTAACAATGGACACTGTCCGAAATCAGGTTATAAGTTTATTGGCTATTTTTTTTTCCCCCTCATAAGTGTAGCCCTAATGAATGAGCCAGTAGTGACATTGGCAAAACAAAAAAAAAAACTCCTTGAGATGGTATGAGGAAAAAAATCTTGAGAGGAACCAGACTCAAAAGGCAACCCATCATTATCTGGGTGGCACCAAATGACCTTTGATTATAGTTCCATCATTGTTGAGGTGTTCAGTGATGGGTGCTTAAATGCAGAACGTTTCAGTGTTAACTTTCAGTGTAATATTAGTGAGTAATAAAGACAGGAAGTTCTTGAGTTCCAGAATCCAGGTTGACATGAAGAGCATGATTGAGATATAGCAGGAAAGTTAAGGGAAAACTAAACTATAAGAGGAAGAACTGAGAGAGCTGGGCACACTGAGAGATTAAAGTCCTGCTGCATGTTATCTTAATGTTAGAATGTTTGCTTCAAGCTGGTCAGCAGATAGTAGCGAGAGATGTTAATACGACGCCACATAGAGGACAATAGCAAGTAATGTTAATAAGAATCTAATCAGCAAATAATAGCAAATAATGTTAATAGGTTAATTAGATAATCGTTAGCTAGTCGAAGAACAATAGTGAGTAATGTTAATAAGAAGCTAATCAGAGGACACCATCACGTAATGTTTATAGAAAGTTGGTCAGAAGACACTAGCGAGTAATGCTAATAAGAAGGTAGTCAGAGGACAGTAAAGATTAATGTTTATAGAAAGCTAGTCAGAAGAAACTAGCGAGTAATACTAATAAGAAGGTAGTCAGAGAAGAGTAAAGATTAATGTTAATAGAAAAGCTAGTCAGAAGACACTAGCGAGTAATGTTAGTAAGAAGCTAATCAGAGGACACTATCACGTAATGTTAACAGGAAGCTTGTGAGAGTACAGTAGTGAGCAATGCTAATATTTGTTTCTTTGCTGGTTGTAAGCCGCAAATTGATAGTCGCAACTCAACCTTGAACGCAGCTTTATTACTACTAGTACTGATTTCAACAGAATTGTAGGTTTAATCAAATCAAGTGGCTTTATTGTCATTTTAGCCGTGTCCGGCCGATACAGAACATCGTGAAGCCAAGCGACATTCCTCCACAATCACAGTGTTACATGAATGAAGAACAAACCAAGAAACCTACACAGGATGCCATAAAGTCGACCACATATTCATTATAAAGACCAATATGCAGAAAGTCGAGGAAGGATTTTGTCCTTTGACATACCATGATGTCATCTTGTTTGAAAGCGCTGTCATCTAAATGGCTACGTCCCCGAGCTTCTCACGTCAGTCCATTAGTGTTAGCGAAAAACGAGTTGAAGGAAGGCATAGTAGGATCAGATCATGCTGGCATCAATGTGCATTGGGACTCTTGTGTAATATCATTGTACAGTCATAATTTGCTGGGAGCACTGCATCTATATAAACACACCTCACAGGCTCTGAACATGGGAAATATGATGTGTTTCTAATTTTGGCCCAAAACACAGATTGGAGTCGGTGTATTTTCCTGGGATCCGTCCACAAACCGAGGAAAAGGAGCATCGTGGGTGTGAATCACGGATGTGTGAACTTGCGTAATGATACAAAAAAATAAATAAAAATCATAACTGCATTCCTGGTTATATTACAATAAACTGGAATGAGGAGCTGTTAGCAGGGTGAGTGCGTGTGCGAGCGCTTGTGCAAGCATGTGCGTGTGTGTATGCGTGTTCCTGCCCGAGACTACACCTCTGATGAGGTTGGCGTAGGAGTCACCATGGTGACGTCTGTGTGTGTTTGTACAGATGAGAGGGAGGGGCCTCATGTGCAACTGATTAAGAAGGAAAAATCGGAGCGAATTTCTTTCGGGTCGTTTCTTACAGAAGTCATGATTGCATTAGTGCAGACACAGGCTGTAAGGCATCAAATGTCCGGAACGTGTGTGTGTGTGTGTGTGTGTGTGTGTGTGTGTGTGTGTGTGTGTGTGTGGAGAAGGGAGAATAAAATCTCAGTGACTCCAGAGACAGGGTGTGCTTTCGAAAATGCATCACTTTGCAAATAGAATTACTAAACTGCACTCTTCGAGCGAAAGGAAGTGATGTCGTATTCGGAGGTTATTGTGTCGATATAGGTTGAGAGGTTGAGCATAATGCTTTAAAGGGGACACGGAACAGAGCGGCGGGAATGCGAGCTTTCAGGCGAGCGTCTGTGCCTTATCGGCATGTCTGTGTATCGTCAGTGCCTGTCCGAGGAGTCTAGACTAAGTAAATTAACTGTGTCTGAAATCACATGCTCATCTGTTAGACGGTTCTGTGTAACAGAGTAGAGTGTTCACGCTGTGGTGTGCGAGCAAATGTTGAGTGAAAGGACCCAGATGATAAACTGTGGAACCATAATCACTGTGTTCCCATCATGTCTCATCCTGCATGGTGAAAAGAGGGAGGGGATTTTAATGGACAGGTAATGGACACAACCATTATCTGTCCAGCCAAATGCTTTTTGTTTAAGTACAAATTAGTTATACGGCAAGTCGAGATATATCCAACCAATCTGATTATCCCTGATACTGCTGATATTTATAATTGCTTTAATAAGGAATTGAACCCCACAGGACATGCTGTTATTAAATAGTACTCAACTTGAGCGTGATGGTATCACACCAATCCTAAAAGGGAGGATTATTTTCTTAAAGCAGCATGAACACAAATTTTGATTGTGTCTGTAAGTAATATGTAAGATGTAGATGTGACCATATAGAATTGTAAAACAGGCATTTCTCTCTCTTTTACACACACACACACACACACACACACACACACACACACACACACACAAGCAGGTCAGATAAGAGCTCTGAACGGCTTGGCACATCCACAGCTTTCACACCTCTGGAATTCCAGCAGCTCACAGGGGGTGGTGTGTGTGTGTGTGTGTGTGTGTGTGTGTGTGTGTGTGTGTGTGTGTGTGTGTGTGTGTGTGTGTGTGTGTGTGTGTGTGTACATGTACATTAGTCTTGTGTTCTAATTATATTTTTTTCCTTGCGGGATGCCTACTAGTTTATTTACCAGCAAACAAAGAGAGAAAGAGAGCGTGTTCATAAGTGAGGTTGGGGTGTGTGTGTGTGTGAGAGGAAGAGATCCTCTTTCAGATGAGTCAGGATGACAGGAGCAGACAGTGCCAGGCTGTGCGTTTGAGTAATGGACTATATTACAGCACACACTACCACAAGATACATCTTGCCTTTCTGTCACACACACACACACACACACACACACACACACACACACACACACACACACACACACACACTTTCTGCCTTTTTGAAGCTGTTATTATTGATTGATGAAACCCAACACACAGCTGATCCGCATTACTCCATGACAGTGAGAGTGAAAGATGTATTGAATACATAAGTAACACTTGAAGGTTAGGAACAGCTCTCGCACACACACGCACACACACTGTACACACATTGCACACCGGGCAAAGAGACACACAAACCACTGGGATCAATAATCTCACCACAGCAACATACTGAACACTGTTGTATCTGTAGGAGAGAGAATTAATGAGCAACTCATAGAGCTCAGTATGAAATGTTGCCAGATTTAGAGGCTTGTCTCACATTTGAGCTTTTCTTAATCATAGTATATACAGAAGAAATGGCTTAGGCTTGTAGAGACAATACAGTGTCAATGATTTTTAAAGACAAATGCGTGTATAACAACCCAAGCTTAGGTTTACCAATGTAACGTTCATTCACTACAATACTTTGTATAATTTGCCAAATATGAACTATGTGCCTGACGTATGTGGACACACATCACACATATGTATGTGCTTCTTTTCTCAGTATGAAACCTCTGTACTGGAACTAAGGAGTCCAAGCCTGAGCTCTATGACATGACTTACCAAGTTTGGACCTTAACCCACTGAACACTGCACCCCCATGTTTTTCACTCTAATGGTTCCCATCAGTTTTGAGACTCCTAGCATATTCTTCACTTTATTAGATACAATAGCTATCTCACACACACACACACACACACACACACACACACACACACACACACACACACACACACCAACAACAACAAGGCACTGCTGACAAAATCTAAACAAATCTGCTACTAGCATTAGATTACAGTATTACACATTTGCTAATATATACATATCAAATATGATCAATTTGTAACTAGCATAAACTAGCTGGCTAGTCCTAGAATCTACTAAACCTTTGGCTTATTTATAAAAAAAAAAAAAGGCATATTTTTGCTGCAAGGGTTTGAAAGCTTCTTACTAGTTTTGTAAATCAATTTAAGGGAGCTAGCACTGTTTAGCTAGCTATAAAGGTTGTTACACTTGCTGCAAAGCCAAATAGACATGTCCATGTTAATGAATGTTATTTTACAACCCTTTTTTTCCATTTCATTTGTCACACATACTGCTTCACACTATGTTTAACTTCTCTGGAGATTAAACTCTGTTATCTTGAAGAAAAATATTTTTCTATGGGAAGTTTTGGGACGGGTGACTGAGTATCACACGCTTCTTCCAGACTATCAAATGAAGCAGTTTTTCTGTTGAGCTGCATAAACAGTAAGGGTTTAGGATTGATGACATAAAATGAAACGAGGGTTTTGCTCAAATGTTGTAGGACGATTTTGGATTTTGTATTTTCTGCAGATTGACGGAGACATGTTCCACACGCACACTATCGCAAATCGACTCTTACACTGATGGACAGTTTAAGCTTTTTTTTTTTTTAATACATCGGTCTGTATTTAAAATAAAGTGCCTGAGGTGCGTGTGTAGTCGTATTTTTTATTTTATTTTTTTGAGAAAGTAGTAAAGACAGAAATACATATACAAACACACATATGTTGTACATATATTGTATACACAGACATACATACATTCATATATAGATGGAAAGGAAAAGCAAGGTGTCACTAATTTCTTTTATCATAGTCTTTCAAACATTTTCTTTATGTATTTACTGTTTTTTTTTTTTTATGTTTTTATACAATTCTCCCTTCAACCATAGATTTAGTCAGAAGTTTGCAATTAGTGCTTGTTTTTATTTTGTTTAACACTTGAGAAAAGCCGCAGCATCCCCGACATGCATTCATATTTTAATGTCAAATGAGCAATTTATCTTGTGTATTTATATCTTTATAAAATATCTTGTGTATTTATATCTTTATAAAATATCTTGTGTATTTATATCTTTATAAAATATCTTGTGTATTTATATCTTTATAAAATATCTTGTGTATTTATGTCAGGACCGAGATCATTAGCCTGGAAAATCTGTTCTTAAGTCTGAAAATACACTGTGAATATTTTCTTTGCAGATCTGATCTCCTGTTTGGAGAAAGGATATAACTTTACTGAGGCAGAGTTCAGGTATACCTACTCTTAAATTAAATGCATGCAATTGTGTATATACAGTCATAGAAATGTGCACGTATTCAGTACTTATTTGTGTGTTTGTATCTTTTCTGCAGTAAGTTCTGTCCTGCCGGTGTCTGACGAACTTTGGCGAGGTGTCTGGGACCATACCACATGGCTACAGAGATGTACGTGCACTGACTTGTACGCACACGTGTACATACAGACCACAACAAAAGCCTTTTAGAATTCAATCTGTTCCTCTTGTTCTCACTGTCTCTGGGTGATGACTTCATCCTGCCTTGGCTGCTTGCTGGAGCATTAATGGTCCCATGCTTATGACCTCATGAGAGGCGCGGTTGATGGTTTTCAACATCAATCTGTGGCTCTGTAGCCGGGAACAAATTGTTTAGTTTTATGCAAGAACAGCTTCAGAGGGTTCACTATGCAAAGGCCAGTTCCAAAAGTCCCTGGTTTATAGTTTTTGGATTTAGGTTTGTGATGATCAGATACGAATGATACTCCATGGTGCATTAAACACAGGCTGCACACTGCACTGTGGGATGAAGGAGTACTGAGGTGTTTTTTAGATGGTTAACAGCTCTTTTTCTAAATTGGTTCTGCTTGGAAACTTTGGTATAAGGGTGAAAGGATAGCCACTGTTTTTGGGTGTTTTGAAGAACTACACAATTGTTGAAAGGTTTTCCCAGAGGAACTAGAGTGCTACATGGAAACTTGTTATCTGGAAGTATTAAGATTTATATATCGGCTTCTATTGACAAAAAAAAAAAAGGCATATTTTTGCTGCAAGGGTTTGAAAGCTTCTTACTAGTTTTGTAAATCAATTTAAGGGAGCTAGCACTGTTTAGCTAGCTATAAAGGTTGTTACACTTGCTGCAAAGCCAAATAGACATGTCCATGTTAATGAATGTTATTTTACAACCCTTTTTTTCCATTTCATTTGTCACACATACTGCTTCACACTATGTTTAACTTCTCTGGAGATTAAACTCTGTTATCTTGAAGAAAAATATTTTTCTATGGGAAGTTTTGGGACGGGTGACTGAGTATCACACGCTTCTTCCAGACTATCAAATGAAGCAGTTTTTCTGTTGAGCTGCATAAACAGTAAGGGTTTAGGATTGATGACATAAAATGAAACGAGGGTTTTGCTCAAATGTTGTAGGGACGATTTTGGATTTTGTATTTTCTGCAGATTGACGGAGACATGTTCCACACGCACACTATCGCAAATCGACTCTTACACTGATGGACAGTTTAAGCTTTTTTTTTTTAATACATCGGTCTGTATTTAAAATAAAGTGCCTGAGGTGCGTGTGTAGTCGTATTTTTTATTTTATTTTTTTGAGAAAGTAGTAAAGACAGAAATACATATACAAACACACATATGTTGTACATATATTGTATACACAGACATACATACATTCATATATAGATGGAAAGGAAAAGCAAGGTGTCACTAATTTCTTTTATCATAGTCTTTCAAACATTTTCTTTATGTATTTACTGTTTTTTTTTTTTTTTTTTATGTTTTTATACAATTCTCCCTTCAACCATAGATTTAGTCAGAAGTTTGCAATTAGTGCTTGTTTTTATTTTGTTTAACACTTGAGAAAAGCCGCAGCATCCCCGACATGCATTCATATTTTAATGTCAAATGAGCAATTTATCTTGTGTATTTATATCTTTATAAAATATCTTGTGTATTTATGTCAGGACCGAGATCATTAGCCTGGAAAATCTGTTCTTAAGTCTGAAAATACACTGTGAATATTTTCTTTGCAGATCTGATCTCCTGTTTGGAGAAAGGATATAACTTTACTGAGGCAGAGTTCAGGTATACCTACTCTTAAATTAAATGCATGCAATTGTGTATATACAGTCATAGAAATGTGCACGTATTCAGTACTTATTTGTGTGTTTGTATCTTTTCTGCAGTAAGTTCTGTCCTGCCGGGTGTCTGACGAACTTTGGCGAGGTGTCTGGGACCATACCACATGGCTACAGAGATGTACGTGCACTGACTTGTACGCACACGTGTACATACAGACCACAACAAAAGCCTTTTAGAATTCAATCTGTTCCTCTTGTTCTCACTGTCTCTGGGTGATGACTTCATCCTGCCTTGGCTGCTTGCTGGAGCATTAATGGTCCCATGCTTATGACCTCATGAGAGGCGCGGTTGATGGTTTTCAACATCAATCTGTGGCTCTGTAGCCGGGAACAAATTGTTTAGTTTTATGCAAGAACAGCTTCAGAGGGTTCACTATGCAAAGGCCAGTTCCAAAAGTCCCTGGTTTATAGTTTTTGGATTTAGGTTTGTGATGATCAGATACGAATGATACTCCATGGTGCATTAAACACAGGCTGCACACTGCACTGTGGGATGAAGGAGTACTGAGGTGTTTTTTAGATGGTTAACAGCTCTTTTTCTAAATTGGTTCTGCTTGGAAACTTTGGTATAAGGGTGAAAGGGATAGCCACTGTTTTTGGGTGTTTTGAAGAACTACACAATTGTTGAAAGGTTTTCCCAGAGGAACTAGAGTGCTACATGGAAACTTGTTATCTGGAAGTATTAAGATTTATATATCGGCTTCTATTGACAAAAAAAAAAAAAAAAGTTCCACATAGTGTCTCAAATGTGCTTATATATTTCCATAGCTTTTATTCTTGACCACTTAAATAGTATATTTTCTCAAAATCTGTGGGAGTCTAACGTCTTCTTCTTACAGTGGTATTCTTCCATGTACAAAACCTTCAGACACTCATTATAGAACAACCCCAAACGACTCCTCACCACGCTCCTCACCATGACCACCAACCTTCCATGCACTGTGTTCTACTAGTTTATTTGCAGTCTCTGAATTGGCTCTAGATTGTATCATGTTGTTTATCATGTGCACGAACTGCTCCAGAGTGGATATTTCTGCCTTTCCGCCATTAAAATTAGCTTTAAGTTCCAGGTTAGGATTGAGATGTTCGATTAGAAATATTTTGCACTTTAGGACATTGATCATATTTGGTTTAGTGAGATTTTAATAAATAAGTAACTCACTTTTTTCTATGTGCTCAGAAACAACAAGCTATTTTCTCCTTTCAATATTAACCGGACGATTGCATCATAATTCACATTCTCTTATACTGTAATTGCATATAAAAATAAATAAATAAACGCAACTTACTGAGACCAAAGAGGCCTCAAATCCGCTATGAAGTTTCGTTCTACGCTATTTGACCTGAAAACTGTTTGCAATTCAAATTCTTTGAACATAATTGCGACACTGATTGATCGTTTTGTAATAACAGTTACCGAGCACATTAGCAGTAATTTCCTTGCAGCTGAGCCAGCCTGATGCTACTCAAAGGAGTTCAGTAAAGATACTGAAATGATGCCTTCCAGGTTTTTTGGGAAAAGCAATTATCACCCAGGCCCCTTTAGCTCCTGTTTGGGCTTGTTTCGGGCTTTTTCTTTTATGTTAAGTACAAAAACAGTATTTCGGCAAGAACTGGCTGAAATTCTGCAGTTTGAACTGTAAAAGAAAGTAAACTTTCCGTGTGTGTGTGTGTGTGTGTGTGTGTGTGTGTGTGTGTGTGTGTGTGTGTGTGTGTGTGTAGTTCTGTATGAGTCTCTATGGGAAATGTTAGGTCAGTATTTGGCTGATGGACTTTGTAATGCAGGCCAGCTGACAGCAGAACGAAGTCATCCCGTACGGCTCTCTCGTACACGCCGAGTAACACGGGCCTCATGCGAGCGTGTGTATGCGAGAGGATGTGTGTGATTTTGTGAGAGCAGGAGCAAGGCGTGCACGTGTGCTGCTCAGCAGCTGGACCTGGCAGCGCTTTTATTTTGCCACTAGGAAGTGGTGTATGTTTTGCGGCACGCTCGTGTGTGTGTTGAGAGTTTGCCTGCCGACTGTGGTCGGCCTGCGGTGGAGAGCAAAAGAGGGAGAGCAATGTCAGCTTTCAAACAGACAGCTCTCTTAATTCCAGCGCTAGTTTGGCAGCGCCTGTGGGAACTGTGTGTGTGTTACCATCTGCCTACCATGCTGCGTTTCAGCAATCATGTGTGCGGCAGTGTAATTAAAGCCAAACCCACAGCGACTCTTTTAATGACATGCGCTGCTACAGTATTTCATATCACCAACAACAGTGGCGCTGTGGAATCGCTCCCAGTGACATCATCAGCCAAGTCATGTCTCTTGTGGCTTATGGCTCATTTAGTCAGCATCCACCATTTCTATCTTGTCAGTCTCTCCCTCTCTCTCTCCTCCTTCTCTCTCTAACCGAAGGACATTACATAATAAATATAGTTAAAGCTGCTGTCTTATCACTTTGCAGTGTTCTATGCTGTTCCTCATGCAGTAACGCTGTCTCCTGAATGTTTTTTAGCCGTATTGTCTTCACATTTGTGCAATTCACAAAGATTTAAACTACTGCATTGCTGTAATACTGGAAGGATTAAAAAAAAGAAGAAACAATAAGGTACAGAGTCTGGAAATGTTTGATTTCAGATTTCTAAACATGATCTTAAATTGCATTTAGTGCCTCTAGATAGTATTCACCCTCCTAGTAATTTTTTTTAAGCTCGTACAATGCAAATGCATCTTTATTCTTTCTGCTGCACCTGATTTTCTTTTTGTTCTTTCCTTCCTTCCTTCCTTCCTTCCTTCCTTCCTTCCTTCCTTCCTTCCTTCCTTCCTTCCTTCAAATATTGAATATCAATTGTATTAATGCTAAAACAAATTCCACTCAAAATGATCTGGAGAAGCCTAATGGACAGTAGTGTTTAGGTTATATAACAGATATTTAATTTCAGATTTAAAATGCAATCGTCTTAAATCATAATTTTGGGTTTTGACTCGTCCACATCAGACACTATACCTTTTTCCTTTAGCCACAAGGGTGTTAGTAAAGTCAGGTACTGATGTAGGTGAGGTGAGGAGGCCTGGAATGTAGTCAGCATTCCAATTTATTCCAAAGGTGTTCAGCTGAGTAGAGGTCAGAGCTCAGGCCACATAACATCTTCCACTCCAACCCATGTAAAACATACAGTGTTTGGGTTCCCCTGGTCAGAATCTCTGTTAATGTGAACATTTAATCAAGTGGACGATAAAATTATTTTAAAAAGGCATAAAGTTAAACATGAAACACTCTTTTGCAATATTTTAAGCAATATCAGTGTATTGTTTTTGTTTTCTACAATTTGGGTGAAAAAGGCTAAAGCAGCACTCTTTGGCCAAGATATCAGACCTTTATTTGCCTGTTAGGGTCATGGGATTGTTTAGTCATTAATATGAAAGGCCAGGTGATGCATATTTCAAAGCTTTATAAATACCCAGACTCCTCTAACCTTGTCTCAACAATCAGCAGTCATGGGTTCCTCTTAGCAGAGGCCCAGCACTCTAAAAATGAAAATGATTGACGCCCACAAAGCAGGAGAAGGCTATAAGAAGATAGCGAAGTGTTTTCAGGTACCGATTTCCTCAGTTCGGAATGTAATTAAGAAATGACAGTTTACAGGAACAGTGGAGGTCAAGATAAGGTCTGGAAGACCAAGAACAATATCAGAGAGAACTGCTCCTAAGATTGCTAGAAAAGCAATTCAGTACCCCCACTAAAATTTGGCAGACTCTGGAGTTGTGGTCGCTGTTCAACTGTTCAGAAGAAAACCTCTCCTGGATCCTCACCACAAAATTCAGCATCTGAATTTTTGCAAAAGAACATTTACAAGCCTGGTGCATTTTGGAAAAAAGTCCTGTGGGCCGATGAGGTTAAAATAGAACTCTTTAGCTGCAGTGAGCAAAGGTATGTTTGGAGAACAAAGGGCACTGAATTGTATGAAAAGAACACATGGGGTGGATCGATCATGCTTTGGGGTTGTGTTGCAGCCAATGACCCGGTGAACATTTCACAGGTAGAGGGAAGAATGGATTCAATTAAATTCCAACAAATTCTGGAAGCAAGCATACCATCTGTAAAAAAGCTGAAGTTGAAAAGAGGATTGCTTCTACAAATGGATAATGATCCTAGACACACCTCAAAATCCATGGTGGACTACCTCAAGAGGTGCAAGCTAAAGGTTTTGCCATGGCTCTAACAGTCTTCTAAACTAAACATCTGTGGATAGACCTCAAAAGAGCAGTGCTTGAAAGACGGTGCAAGAATCTCAGAACTGGAAGACGGTTGTAAAGAAGAATGGGAGAAAATCCCTCAAACAAGAACTGAAAGATACTTGGCTGGCTACAAAAAGCATTTACAAGCTGTGATACTTGCCAAAGGGGGCGCTACTAGGTACTAACTATGCAGGGTGCACAAACTTTTACTGCGGGCCCTTTTTCTTTTCTGTTGTTTTGAATAAATTAAAACAAATTAATTTGTTTAAATTCCCTAAAGGGAATTTGTTATCTGTAACTTTATGCCTTTTGAAGATAATTTCATCTTCCAATTGCTTAACTGTTCACATTAACAGAAATTTTGACCAAACTTTCGCACACCACTGTATTTTTATGCAGCTGGCTTTGTGAACAGGGTCTTTGTCATGCTGGAACATGTTTGGGTCTTCTAGTTCTAGTGAAGGAAAAATCGAATCATTCTACATCCAAAGACCTTTACCTTGGTGTGTATCTTTGTGGGCTCGGTCCCAGTACTTTCATCCATATGGTGTATATTGCCCTCTTTATCTCTTGTTGAAAAGAAACCCCAAAACTGAACATTTTTTATGGTAGATCTGGTGGGTATAAAGAGGCAGATGTAGAGGACAGGGGGGTATGGAGACAGATGATCCGCTGTGGCGACCCCTAATGGGAGAAGCCGAAAGAAGAAGAAGAAGCATAACGTATATTGAATGTTAAGGTCAATGTAAAGGGGGCAGGAGAAATCTAATTGTAATGTAATGGGTGAAATGGTGGGGGGATTTCCTGGAAGCTCTGGATGTAAATTATTTAGCTGAAAGCAAATCAGACCAGACATTAGGTCTGAAAGGAGAGCGCATAAAACCCAGTATGTAAAATATATTTTTTAATAAATGTACTATTTCTGGTCTGATTAGTGAAATAGCATTGCAGCCTGTTTATTTTTCTGGCACTAAAGTAGTGATGATGGGAAATAAAACCAGTTCAAATGACTGATTTATTGACAACTAGTTATTGATTTAGGCATTAAGACATAACTGCGGTCAGGTTAGCTGCTTGTCCTTATAAGCTTGGAACCCTATGAAACTGGACCTTACATACCCTGGACTGGACTTTACATATTATTACTTGAACACCCTTCATCTGTATTGTGTTCCTTCATTATTTATTTTGTGTATTTTATATATTATATTTCTGTTAAATGGTAAATTGTGTCTGTATGTATCTCCAGTCTTCTTCCTTGTGCCTGGCTGGTATCCATGCGGGCGTGGTGTCAAACACATTAGGAGGCCAAGTCAATGTAGTGAGCAGTACAGGAATCCCGCATTATGATAGCACACTGGCCAACAATGTCACCTCTGTAGGGTGAGTAACCACTGTTTTACTCTAAGCAACCTTTCACTTTCCTTTGCCTCCCCACTTCATACTAGCTACCTTTAGTTTAATAAGTAGATAATTTTTTCCTTCTGGTTTGTCCTTGACTTCTTTTAACATTTATCAGGGCTACCCTGATTGTTTTCTGTAGTCCAGCCTTCAATCTCCATGTTTAATTCTTTTTCTGTCTCCAGAGGGAACCTCTCCCCCAGTCTCTTCACTTTTAAAACCAGTGGTAAGTCTGTCCCAGGCTAATTTCATTACTTGCATTGCACAGTATATTGCTGCTCTGCCCTCCACCCCCTTTTTTTTCTGATGATTTTTTTGATGAGCACAGGGTCATAATATTCAAATGAGCTCTTAAGAACCAAACGGCTAAAATGATTCCTAGTGTCATGTAAGCATCCTGAACAACGTGAGTCATTATAGGTACAGCTTTCTGTTTTTTTTTCCTTTCAAAAAACAATAAATCCAAACTGTTTTTGGTCAATCTTTAACCCAATCGCATCTCCGGTGCGTTCATCATAAACTGCAGGGCGTATCACATTCGCAATCAATCACAACCTAATGACAATTTGATGTGTTGTGCTGCTGTGTTAATAACTCCTACAGAGTCAAACTGCCTGTTTCTGTACATCCAAGTGGAACTAACAGTGTGTATTCCTCTGTGGAGAGATCGTGGCAGACATATACACAGTCAGCACCACAATTATCGGCCTCCCCTTGAGAGACTTAAAGCACCGAACCTCTTACTATAGCATCTAACAAGCTTGGAGACAGATACAGAGAGATCTTCAAGCAAACATTTAATTTTATTTGACGCTCCTTTTATATTCAAAAGCGTTTGTGCATGTAGAATCTTTTTTTTTTTTTTTTCACTCCAGAAAACGGGTTTACTGATCAATTCAGACCTCAAAATTTGCTTTTAGAGCTCTGTGTTTGGAGCATGCACAACAAAATAAGCCAATAAATAAGTATTCTCTTTAATAAAAAGTGGCAGATGAGCCTGCATGAATCTGGAATAACTAAGAATTTACTGACAGCCTCTTAGAAGCCCCGTCCCCTCACCCTGTCTAGTAGTAATGTTATTGTGCTGGGTTTATCCATTATTAAACAAGTAAGTAGGTGAGTGGGTGGGTAGGTACTTTATTCATCACAATGGGAAATTTACAGCTGCCAGCCGTATCCACAAACATGGGCAATAAGGCATGCAATAAATACAAAAAAATACCCGAAATCTTAAGGTAAGTTAAAGAGTCTGTGCAAAAAACTGTGTTTGAGTTTGTTCAAGTTGAGTGTCTGAGTGTTTTTTCAAGTCCTGTGCAACTCAAAGTGCTGTTGACCATATACTCAAAGTATATGGTCCATATCAGGTAAATGAGCAATATATGGAATGGGACACCAGACTTTTCCATCCATATGTGGAAGGTGGTAGCTTAGTGGTTAAGGCATTGGACTTTGAACCCGAGTGTCATGAGTTTAAATCCCAGCCACACATAGCTGCCACTCTTGGGTCTCTGAGCAAAAGTTTTAACCCCATAGCTGCTCAGTTGTACGAATGAGATAAATGCAAGTCGCTCTGGATAAGGGCATCTGCCAAATGCCATAAATGTAAATGTTCTTCCCCAAACTGTTACCACAAAATTGAGAGTCATACAGGACGTCTTTGGATGTGCTAGCTTTAAATTTCCCCTTTGCTTGAACTAGGAGACCCATGAAGATATATGGTTTACATGGGTTGGAGTGAAAGATCTTGCTATAGAGATCTGACCTTAACCCTATTAAACACCTTTGAGACGAATTGGAACGCTGACTGCTCCCCAGGTCTCCACACATCACCTACATCCATACTTGACTTTACTATCACCATTGTGGATGAATGAGCACACATCTCCACAAGCACACTTCAAAATCTAGTAGATCATCTTTCCAGAAGAGTGGAGGTTATTATAAGAGCAAACGGTGATCCGTTAGGGATGCCACTGAATATTTTTCAGCCAAAAAGCGGTGAATTTAGTAATAGTTCCTCCCGATACGTCTAACAGAGGTCTGAGCTCCAAAGGAGGACATTTGAGTAGAAAAAGTGATTTGTTTAAGGATAATGTTAAAAATGCACCTTTTTTAAAAAAAATTAATTTTATTATTAATATTATTCACTGTGCTCATTCCAATGCTGACATTTCCATCTTGAAAAGGTGGTGTACTCTAAATGTCTGACCTTAAATAACACAGATAAAAAAATTCTGCCAACCTTAATAGTGGAATGGCGTACAATTACACAAAGTGTATGGGGAACAGGGAGAACACATCTGTTCAGTCTGTCAGAATAAATCCACCAGCGAAATCCCACAGTGTATAACTGGCTGAAGCTTTTTATATAAACTCCTTATAGCCCTTATTAAGAGCAGTGCCACAGTTTTACTCAGTTTTTCTACCTTGTTGTTCACTTTTATAAAAATTACAAGCCGTTAACCATTTTGCTGCTGGCACCGGAACGATCGCTCCATCTGACAGGTTCTGACACTGACATGGAAGCAGAGAAATGGGGTTGCGAATGCAAATTTATACCCCGGAGAAACTGACATATTCTGAGGATGACAGTGAGTGCAATTTTTAGGAAATAAATTTTTCCCCCCCAAGGATGGCATTTTGTTCTTACAAGACAAAATTCTAGGTGCCAATGTTTTTCGAGCTATTAGGTAGAGAAAATGGCAGGTGCAGTTCTATCTAGAATTCGTTCCTAATATCTTATACGTTTTTAGGTTGTTACGGCACACTGGGCCTGGAGTCAGGGGTGATCAGCGAGTCTCAGATCTCAGTCTCCTCCGTTTGGGAGTGGGATCAACATGGCGACAAGCCTTCGGTGTGGGCACCTTCAGGGGCGCGTCTGAAAAAGCCCGGGCTTCCCTGGGCAGCTGCCAACAGCAATGCAAAACAGTGGATACAGGTGGATTTAAAGAAAGAAAAACGAGTGACAGGTGAGAGAGAATGAGGATGGGGAGCAAGAAGTGAGAAAGAAACGACAGCGAGGATTCGGTGATGGATATGAAGAACTTGTTCATTTCTTTACTCAGGAATCATCACCTCTGGCTCCACCTTACCCGAGTACCAGTTTTATGTGTCCGCCTATCGAGTGCACTACAGCAGCGATGGACAGGAGTGGACAGCCTATCAGGAAACAGGCTCAAATCAAGACAAGGTATATAAATCACGTGTGCGCTGTGTTTTTTTTTTAAACCCTGTATGACTTTACAGGCGGTGTGTTTTCAGCAAATACCATTAAGTGCACTTGCCGGTCATTAATAATGCACAGGCATCAATTGGCAGAAAGCTTAACGAGAAGCTCATTGATTGGCTGCGTTTAAGTGGAAGGTTGTAAACCATTGTTCTGGCAGTGATGTAATACTGTGCAGAGGGGGCCGATAGCATTGACCGGACCGAGGGAATAAATGGTAAATCTATTCTGTCGTTTCTGTTTAAATCAACAATACAGATGGCTCAACTGTGCTGTAACGACACCAAGTTATCGATTGCCCCCCATTGAAACAATGGTTCTCGGTTGGGTTGACTTGGGTAAATGGGTGAATATTTGCTATTCCGTAGCGACCCATCACGTGTGTGTGTTTGTTTCATGACAGATTTTCCAAGCGAATACAAATTACCCTCAGGAAGTTCGGAACAACTTCATCCCACCCATTGAAGCGCGGTTTATCAGAGTAATCCCTGTGCAGTGGCATCAGAGGATCGCACTGAAAATGGAGCTGCTTGGCTGTCAGGTATCCACAGGTAGGACTAATCACACATCTGATTGGAGGATAGAGATTGTATAAGACGGTCAAGTCAGTCCTTTTGCCTTAATTGTTTTTTTCTATATATTTTATGTTTGTTGTCCAGTGAGTCCACGAATGTACAATCCAGCTCCCGCTCCTCCGAAAAGAAATACCATACCTCCATTACAGGAGCAGACAACACACACTCCCAATATCCGAAACATCACCGTGCCTCCACACACTCATAACGGTGAGAGCGATGTACTCAGGATGAGACTGATTATTTTACAATTTTCAACAAAAAAGATTATTCATTGTCTGTTTTATGTTTAATAATTGAATATGACCCAGGAATTCTGTGAGTGCTGATGTCAGTGATGTTCTGTTCTGTTGTGCACTTGTTTCAGAGGTGGCGTTAGTGGCCGTGTTGGTTCCTGTGCTGGTTCTAACCGCTCCAGTGCTGTTGCTTGTGTGTGCGTGGCTGTGGAAGAGCAGGTTTGTAAGCTCTAAAATCCATTTATTCTCATAACAAGTAGTCTAATAGCAGAGTATCATGCATCAGAGCTTTTAATCAGGTGCCATTACTTATGAGACAGACCAACAAATTGCAAAATAAATTTTTTTTTTCTCTGAATATTTATATTTAGTTGACTGCAAAAGTTTGCACACCCAAAAAACATCTTTTTTTTATTAATATAAGTAATTAAAATAACACCCATTACATTGTTATGATATTTCAGGATATATTTGGCACATTTTGTTTGTAGACAATTTGTAAAATAGTAAAAATATTGTACTTTCTACGACCCAGAAACCATGGGTTAACTTTTGCACCCAATAGATGTGTTTCGTCAGTTTTTACAGCATTGTGTTACCTAAAAGGCGACATAGAAACATAACATATCGCATTCACAAAAAAAACTCTATGGTATTTAGTTTCATTGAGGTTTTGCTAACTAAGAGCTGGAAGGCAGTAAAAAAACAAAACAATCGATTTTATGAGGAAAAGATGAGAAAATTGCTATATAATTACTTACTTAATTCAGTACAATAAACTTTTATTACTATAGCACTTTTAATAATGGACATTGTCCACAAAGCAGCTTTACAGTAACAAATAGCCTAGGAATTAACATTTTAAATGTATAATGTAGTCCCTTGAAATGAAATGAAGCATGAGAACACCAGCTGTGCTCAGGAAAAGAAACCATGATCGTTTATAGCAAATTGGTGTCATGGTACATCACCCAGTGGCTCAGATACCATTTGTTGAGTGCAGACCAGGGTTCGAGCTAACGGGTGATTACAGAACTGTGAAGAGCATTGTGAGCATCGGTTAGGGTTCTAAGCAGGTCGTGGTCTGATTTTGGTGGCAAATTAGTGTGTATGATTTAACAGGAGTGTTGCACTGTCTTGTTGAGCTCCAAATTTAATTCACTCTTATTTATTCTATCCAAAGGAAAAGTCCTGAGGTGACGTATGACCTTCCACACTGGGACCGCACAGGTACTGTACACACTGTTGTGCTGGCTGAGGTGTCACAGCGTATATGATAACGTATACCTAAGAATAATGTATAAGGTTTGGAAACACTTGAATAGATTTTGTGTCTGTTCCAGTGTGGTGGAAGAGCATGAAGCAACTGTTGCCGTCTAAGCTGGATGGGGAGGAGTGTGTGCGCTACAGCGCTACTGCTCGAGCTGAGCACCAGAGGCCACGTGCCGAACCAGCAGGTAGGAAGTGCAGCTCTCACACACACACACACACACACACACACACACACACATACCCCTTTTCTCATAGTGTTATTTCTGTGACATTCCATTAGTCATCATGTATACACTTCCCATAATATATGTCTTTAACCTATCTTTGTAGAATATGCTCAGCCTCTGGTAAGCGGTACCATGGCCTCTCTGGGTCAGAGGTCAACATTTAAGCCTGAAGAAGGAGCCGACCCTGAGTACGACGCCCCCTTGACCCCTGAGCAATATCACGCCTATGCTGAACCACTGCCCGCCTCTGGAACGGAGTACGCCATTCCCATCACGATCGACAGGGCCAATCACATATCAGGAGGCACTCTGCCTTTCCGAGGGCAGGGTTTAGTAGCCGGGACGGACAGCAACCAATCAGGGAGCTCCATGTACGACACGCCTAAAAGCGCATCCGAACAAAGCGCGCCTACAGACGGCCAAATATACCAGGTGCCTCAGAACTCCCACAGTGAACAGCGCCAGGAACCGACCAAACCCCCCGAAGCGTAGTGAAACGGACGAGTGTGCATGTGTGAAAGTGCATGTTTGTGCTTCTAGCTGTATATAGTTTCTAGTCTCCTCTGCATGCCACAGCAGTCTTATCACTGAAATAACACCAGGAATCTCGGCGTGAGATGAGTCAGCCAGGGAGACTGTTACACTACTGTTTTAGGTCGTGTGTTTGTGCGTGAATGTTCTTCACTGTTAAACTGTGAGTCCCTGCACATTTTATTTTCATGCTGAGAGGAATCAGTCCCAAAGTCTTATGTGTAGAGTCTGTTTCACAACTTGGTGCATGCTCATGGTGGGTTACACTGTTTATTTTTATCAACATTTTTATTTCGGTTCCTGACACTTAAAAACAAAAAGACCCTTTTTCCTTCATCGGGAAATTTACAACTTCACCTTAGATCGTTTCTCGCTCGGGTGCATGTTCAGCATTAATATCCTATCCACTGGTAGGCTGTTCTACACAGCGGGGGATGGGGGAACGGTACGTGAACTTACTTAAGCGTTCTTATCACCGTCTATGCGAAAGCATGGTTTTTATTTTTGTTTTTTTAGCGACTCACACCTCAAAAAAATCTGTCACTGTTCTGAAAATTTGTATTTTTATTTTTTTCTTCATATTACTTTTCCTGCTGAGATATGACAGCTATGTGGAGTGCCAAAACCACTAGCAGACCGTGCCTAAAATCTCCAGCGCTCATGGATGCACTGTTGTCATAGATACACTGTCGCCTTGGGGCGTCTTCGCCGAATGTGACACTTTTCGTACTGAAGGAAAATAACGTACGAAATAAAGATGCCACCATTCTTGCCATTAAGTAAGTACACCCGGCTGTAGTCTTCAACACTAAACAGTGGTGCACACTAGTAAGCAGTGTAACATTTATATCAGACCAGAGGTTCAGTTTTGGGTGTGCTTTGTGCACACTCATCTGTTCAAAGTGATGTTTTGTTTTGTTTTTTTAATATCTAATCGATCAGCAGATCTTCACTCAACCTGCACTCCGCAGAGCATGAAAGTGTGTTTTATGGTACCAACTAATATCAGTGCTACCGGTCAGAACCTTCATCATTAACCAAAGCAGAATTTCACTTCACTGAGACTTGTGTGTAGGATCCGTTTTTGTGTCTGGTTTAATTTCTACAAGTTCTGATGATGTTGATGCGGCTGATTCGTTGTCTGTCATGTGCACTGTATTCATAAGTTCTTTAGTGTGTGTGCGTCATGTGTCTGTTTGCTATTCACTGTAAGTGGCTTCTGAAATATGGTTTGTACTGTAGAATGACTAAAGAATGACTGTATAGAAAACTGCAAAGTTTTAATAAAAAATATGATTACAAATTGTGGCGTCCTACAGTATGTTCAGGTTTGAAAAGAAGGGCTGGTCTAAGTGACGATGATATTAAAATTTTACTTCACTCTTTTTCATGAAGGTTCCTGATATTTTATGAATCCAGATTTTTGTTAGTTTGTTGATATAGACAAAGGTTTAACACTTAACCATAAGGTTTGTATTTTTAAGCATCCCATTCCTACATTCCTTTTTCTCTTATAATGATCTCTATTCTTCTGAGGTGATGTTCCACTAGATTTTGGAGTGAGCTTGTGGAGATTTGTGCTCATTCAGCCACAAGAGTGTTAGTAAAGTCAGGTACTGGTGTAGGTGAGGGTGAGGAGGTCTGGTGTGCAGTCAGTGTTCCAATTTATTTGAAAAATGTTCAATTGGGTTGAGGTCAGAGCTCTATAGCAGGTCACTCTCAAGATGTTCCTCTTCAACCCATGCAAACTGTATCTTCATGGAGCTGGCTTTGTGCGCAGGGGCTGAAACGGGCCTCGTGTGTTCACTTGAAGGGAAAATGCAATGCTTCTGTGTCCAAAGTCATCCGGTAAAAGTGTGCCGCCAAAATAGTGGTGACAGTTTGGGAAAGAAAATGTCCTAATACTTTTGTCAAAATTGTGTATATATCCTGAGGCATATTGTTAAGTGCAGAAATGTCAAGATATATTTTCATGAAGCAATTTCGTGTGAAGCAAAAATCATGCATATGAGACATTTTCTCTTGCTTTATGGTGGATCTCAGAAATTTTTCAGTAAATCTATTTTAAGCATAGAAAATAGAGTGGAACAAAATAAAGCTTTTCACACTGTTTTTAACCCCTGGGTTACCGTCATTCTAAACCATGCATGCAGAAGCACTTTTTATATTTGTAATTTAGAATGACTGCATTGCAGTGTCGAATGTGTACAGTGTGAAACGATGATTATGTTCCATTGCTGCATTTATCCAATGAATGCTGATGGCACAGCAGATATGCAGATAAGAACATTAACCCAGGGTTTGGGAATGTCAGCTTGTAATTACCCAGGATTGTGTTTACTCAGGGTTTTAAATAATCCAGGGTTAACTAAACCTCACAAAACTCTGGCAAAAGTAAACTTTCACAGCTTAAACCGAGGTCATGCTACAGCTGACCTCTACTGGAGAGAAGCAGGAATTCAAAAGCTTCAACAATATAAGATTCATTAATGTTAATATAATTCAGTTCAATCCTGTTTTATTTGTATAGCTTTTGGAACACTGGACAGCTTTTACTGCAATAAATACATAGATAATATAAACTTGAAATGCATAATTTAAAATATAATTAGTTGCTATAACTGTATTCCTAATGAGTAAGTCAGAGGTGACTGTTGAAAGGAAAAACTGACAATATATGAATATAATGAAACTTGAGAAGAGCCAGATTAAAAAGGGAACCTTATCCGAGTGGCACCAGATATCCATTCATTATGGTTTATCCATGTTGAGGTTATCACACTTGTGGTTATATAATATTGCAATGGGCTAGACCACTTTGCACATCACCAGCCAGCCTTATTTTAACTACTAGCTTCTGATATCTGAGTGGATATGGCAATTAAATAAAAGTTCGCTGCCACAGTGTTTTCTCAGCTTGATTTTATAACATGGCACATTGTATAGCTGACACTGTGATCAACCTTAAATATCAAATGGCGCATCAATACCCAGCTCAAACAAAAGGGGATATAATTTCTTACTATGATTGCTCATGTTCAATTGCTATATACAGTGCATCCGGAAAGTATTCACAGCGCTTCGCTTTTTCCACATTTTATGTTAGTCTTGTTCCAAAATGGATTCAATTCATTATTTTCCCCAAATTCTACAAACAAAACCCCATAATGAAAACATAAAAGAATTTGTTTGAAATCTTTGTAAATTTATTACAAAAAAAACGAATAGTCACATGTACATAAGTATTCACAATGTTTCTATGATACTCAAAATTAAACTCAGGTGCATCCTGTTTCCACTGATAATCCTTGTGATGTTTTTACAACTTGACTGGAGTCCACCTGTGGTCAATTCAGTTGATTGGAAATGATTTGGAAAGCTACACAGAAAAGGGCCTTAGTCAGGGAGGTGACTAAGAACCCGATGGTCACTCTGAAAGAGCTCTGTGGAGAGAGGAGACCCTTCCAGAACAACAACCATCTCTGTAGCCCTCCGCCAATCAGGGCTGTATGGTGGTTCCCAAAAAGGCACCTGAAGGACTCTCATGCCATGAGAAAAAAACATTGAACTCCTTGGCCTGAATGCTAAGTGTCATGTCTGGAGAAAACCAGGCACTGCTCATCCCCTGGCCAATGAGATCCCTACAGTAAAGCATGGTGGTGGCAGAATCATGCTGTGGGGATGTTTTTCAGCAGCAGGAACTAGAAGACTAGTCAGGATCAAGGGAAAGATGAATGCAGCAATGTACAGAGACATCCTTGATGAAAACTTGCTCCAGAGCACTCTGGACCTCAGACTGGGCAGACGGTTCATCTTCCAACAGGACAATGACCCTAAGAACACAGCCTTGAGTGGCCTAGCCAGAGCACAAAATTGAACTCGATTGAACATCCCTGGAGAGATCTTAAAATGGCTGTGTACTGATGCTCCTCATACAACCTCATGGAGCTTGAGAGGTTCTGCAAAGAAAAAGGGAGAAATTGCCCAAAAATAATCTTGTAGCATCAAACTCAAGAAGATTGAGGTGTAATTGATACCAAAGGTACATCAACATAGTACTGAGCAAAGGCTGTGAATAAATTCAATAAATGTAATTAAAACAAAAAATAAAAAAAATATATATACAGTATATATACAGTTTAAAAGTATAACAGTTAAGTAGATCATATCTTTTAAAAATGTAATACTGTATTTAAATTTAAAACACACAAATACACACACAACCAATTGAATTGATTACTCAATTTAATCAATATGATAAAAATTTATTGCATTCATTTGATTGATTCAATTTGTATAAAAATATTATTTTAGATATTATTTAACCAGGCAGGCATTTTATTAAAAATCGTTTTAAACAAATGTTAATAATAATAAACTGCATTAAAAAACAATTACAACCAATTTTAAGTTTTGCATTTTTCCCCTCAAACTGTCCGGAAATCTAACTAAACCGTGATTTAAAACCGAGATACATACCGAATACATATATATATATATATATATTACTTTTAAAAGCTTTTGACTTGTAGTGTTATATATCATCATATCAATAAGAGATGGCAAAAGTTCACTAAGTAAAAGTACAAATATTCATGTTTTAAAAGACTCTCATAAAAGTTGAAGTACTGACTACACTTTTTTACTCAAGTTGAAGTGAAGTTTGGGCTCTGACATGTACTTGATTGAAAAGTAGCCTTTACTGCTACCTGTTTTATTGTCACGCTGGTAACTGGACCTCACTTCATATTAATATATTCTTATAAAAGAATTTCAAATTTTGTTATCTAATGAATGTATATAGTTAGAAGTTAGAAGAGGTACATTTTCTCTGGCGTCACCTCATTAACCATCCGTGTGGAAACATAGCAAAAAACATAATTACTTTTAAACATTTAAATAAATATTTAATCTTCATGCTCTATGTTGAGTTTGGTTTCACTAATAATAAACACTTTTGCATAAAGCATCAATATTTGTCCATGGCCATGTTTATTAGAGTATTGAAAACTTAAAGTATTAATTTAAGGTACATTTAGAACATACAAAAATGTGCGATTAAGTTGCGATTAATTACATTACATAGTACTTACATACAAAGATTACAGATTTTACAGATTGACAGTCTTAATAAATACCATATTTGCTCTGTCTTGGTCAGATCATTGTGGTGCTCATGTGTCTATTTGTTTGTGTCCTGTCACTGTTTTGGATAAGTCTTGACTCTTGTGTTGTTTAACTGTTTGTTCCTAATAAACTGTTTATTTATATCTTTAATCTCAAGTTATTTTTGTGCGATGGTTAAATATATTCTTTAAAAAATGACTACAAACAAAAAAAATATATATATTTTTGTCCTTAGCTTTTCTAAACAAAACGTGACTTAGAACATTTTAATCAATTTATTGTTTTGTGTGAATGAAGCAAAACCTCTAGTCTACCACATCCAGTTCTCTTGTGAACAAATGTTCTTTATCTGCTTTATGGCCTTATTTCAGTGACTTAATTTTTCTTGTTTTTCACAAAACACGCATAAACGCTGCTTTCTCAAAAGCACAATCATGTACACACATGCTGCTGAATACAGTTTTATCAGACTTTAGCCAGTTTTGCATGTTTATAAGCAAATGAAAAAAGCACAAATGTCAGGCTATGTCAAAACGTCTCCAGGACCCCAAAACACCCTCAGATAACACCCTCAGACACCATGTTGTGGCATTTTTTCCTAATAACACCAAAAAGAACTTAAATTACTTTCTTGTTTAATCGCACAGATAGAAGATAATAATATGTATAGAAAACTTGAAATGTCTTCTTTTAAATAAACCGATTCAAATTCAAACAAATATTCTCTGATTATGGAATCCGTATGAAAGTTAGAAGAAGTACAGTTTCTCCAGTATCACCTCATTATCTCTAATGTGATCCCACTTTGCATCGAGCATGCTGTTTATACAGTATGAAAAGCATCTGATGTGAGTCTGGAAATCATGTACACACCCTTGAAAAATGGCATAAAATATTAAGCTTCTTCATAGTAGTTACTTTTTCTGCGCTTTTAGATGATGCCACACTACACGGGTGAAGAAGCACTTCAGATGGTTCTGGACAGTGAGGAAGAGTTTACCTTCTCCCCAGAGGAATAGCTCGACTTAGATGACAAATGTTTACACTATATAAAAGCTATATATTATAAGTTGGATATTTTCAAACAGGTTAAAGTCAGACTTAAATCAGCTATTCAGAGTAAAATTGGTGGAAATATGAAAGATCTTCTTAAAAGACACTTTTAGTTTTTGAATGTTGTACAAAGTGCATAAATAAACTATGCTATATATAAAGAGAAATATAATATTATACTATGACATGCAAATTTTTTTAAAAGTTTTAAAAGTTTAAAAAATTTATTTTATTTTTTTACATTTTGGAATGTTTAGACTGTATTTTTCCAAATGGTGAATTTTTCACCAGCTGAATATTATTATAGATTTCTTGATTGTGAACAGGTGTGGCAGTAATCAGGCCTGGGTGTGGCTAGAGAAATTGGCATCTTGCACAAGAAACGCACACGAGTGTGCAGTGAAATGGTGTGGATGCAGGGAGAAGAGGTGGTGAAGGTGGAGGAGTTCAGGTACCTGGGGTCAACAGTGCAGAGTAATGGAGAATGTGTTAGAGAAGTGAAGAAAAGAGTGCAGGGAGGGTGGAGTGGGTGGAGAAGAGTGATAGCAGGAGTGATTTGTGATAGAAGAGTATCTGTGAGAGTGAAAGGGAAAGTTTATAGGACTGTGGTGAGACCTGCGATGTTGTATGGATTAGAGACAGTGGCACTGAGTAAAAGACAGGAGGTGGAGCTGGAGGTAGCAGAGCTGAAGATGTTGAGGTTTTCATTGGGAGTGACATCGATAGACAGGATTAGAAATGAGTTTATTAGAGGGACAGCGCATGTAGGACGTTTTGGAGACAAGGTGAGGGAGGTGAGATTGAGATGGTTTGGACATGTGCATAGGAGGTGTTTCAGGTATGAGAATAACAGTGCAAAAGAACCTGTTGCGAAGAGAGCCAAAGCAAATAAGCAGCCCATTCTGTCATGGAAAACAGAAACTGATATTGACATAATTTCGCAGGCTTTGAGATTCCTGCCCACACAGGAACCTGGACCACAGCTAAGACCAAACTCCCATGAGTCTCCAATGGACAGATGTCAGCATCAGAGTTGTACTGCTACATTGGGTTTCTCTTTTACATGGCCATGGTGAAGATGAGGTCCATCAGAGACTACTGACACAATCGTGTCAATGGACAAATACCACACCATTTCATGGAATCTGCACATGAGTCACCTGGATGCAGGCAAGGACAATGACAGAAAGAGGGGCACAGCTGAACACGACCGTCTTTTCAGGGTCAGACCCCTCTTGGACTCTATCCAGCATTCACATGTATGGCCATCTATCATCCAAGAAAAAAATTGGCAGCGTATGAAAGAATGGTGGCATGCAAAGCAAATACAGGAATGACTCAGTACATGAAAGCCAAGCCAACCAGGTGTGGCTTCAAGTTGTTTGTTTCTGTGGACTGATCAAATGGATACACTGTAGATTTTGCTGTGTACACAGGAAAGAACAACTTTCCCACAGACCATGGACTGTCATATGATGCTGTGAACTCATTCGCCTAAAAATCTGTGAGGGGATCAATCAGGTGGATTCGAGGTGGACTGGATGGACACACAAGAGATAGTCTGCTCCACCATCCACGCTGCCTATACAGAAGACACTGTGCAGAGGTGAAAACACAGGATTTATGGATGACAAGGTGTTTTCCATGTCCTGCACCTGTAACTGCCTACAATCAGCACATGAGGGGCGTTGACTTGTCTGATCAGCTGTAACAGTACTACAGTACACAGCACAAAACCATAAAGTGGTGCAGAAAGATCTTTCTACACATCTTGGACATTGCTGCCAACAAATGCTTTCATTGTACAGAAAGGAGTTTATGGAAGAACTAATTGCAGAGCTCTGTGGTGTGTCACAGAAGATAACACCAAAATGCACCAGTGTTGACCATGTGCCAGTTCCAGGAGCTGAGCAGGCCTCAGATGCCACTGCTGGTCGCTGGATCTGGTAAGAGACAGGACACTCCTTGGAAATGCAAGGCTTGTGATGTTCACGTGTGTGTTCAGATGAAAAGGAATTGTTTCCCAGAGTGGCACAAAGTTTTTAAATTCTGTGTTCTATGTGAGCACGTAGGTTATGCATAGGGTTTATATTGAGCTTTAGGAGTTTCTGATTGGGCATAAGGTGGTGATTCATTTACTACAACTGTAGCGCATATAATTGTTTTACCCTTTAGTCCGAATTACTTATTTTATATCAGTGTAAAATTTGTAGATTTTTTTTCTCTTAATTACCAATTTGATGTCTTCTAAGTGAAACATTTGTATATTTTATGAAAGAATGATTGCACCCACATACTTTTTTTTTTAATGTTATTTATTTCTGTGATTAAATCTACTTTTTTTGCATCCGTCAGTCTTCAGTGTCACATAATGCTTCAGAAATAATTCTCATATGCTGATTTGATATTCAAGAAACATTTTATTATTAATATTATTATTATTATAATAATCAATATTTTTTTTCAATGGTTGACATTAACGGTTGTAAATGTAATTCCTTCTTGTACTTGAGTATTTTTTTTCACGTATCTGTACTTTACTGAAACATGGAGACTTTTAGTTTAACTTCACTTCATTTCACTTCAGTCAAGCATCTTACTTTTTACTTGAATACATTTTGAAAATTCAGTCATTCCTTTTTATTTATGAGTGGATTAAAAACTTTACTGGTCAAGCACACAGAAACCCGCCAAAGCACACAAGCTGTTTTGAACTTGTTTTGATTGACGCTTGGTGATATCTACTCAACTTTTAACTTTGTGTATTTTTTTTCCCCACTGAATTTAACTGGCAAAACTGTTCATGGCACTTTCAGCCAGAAGCCATCATAGCAATAAATTCACTCACTTTTTAAAAACTATTTATTAAAATGAATCATCCTATCACACTACTTAATCTTTGTGTATAATTTAGAGCGGTCCAAATCTCAGCTTTAACAACACATATAAAAAAATAAAAAGTCAAATTTGTGATTTAATTAACCTGAAAATGTATCTCATTATTTTTAAACTGCAAACATCAATGACAACTTTGGTGCTGGCAAGTGACCACAATATAGGCAGGATAATCCATGTGCCTTATACACAATTATAACACACTTTTCTGTGAGACAGGCAGTTGTTGTGCATTAAAGTCATGTAACATCCGCCTAGCCATGAATTATTGCTTGGGTCAAAATTCTTTGCCTAATCAGCTTATATTATTCTTATCACTACATTTTTCTTCGGAGTGGAGAGACATCTAAGTGCAGGATTGACACATTATGCATATTCATTATACAGAACAGTGATAGAAATAAATAGTTTATATATTCCGGCTTCAATTGGATTACATCATCTTTCTGTGATGCTCTGTCTGCTCTATTATTCCTCCATGTTCTTGCCATCTCGGCCCACCTTGACGTACACTACAGTTAGAATGATGGCCACGATGAAGATCACACCTCCGCTCACCAGGTAGGCAATGGGCAGGAAGGGATTCGGACCACCGAACCAGGTCACTGTGGAAAGCACAATTTGCTTCTTGCCATTGAAGTACTGAACAGGGAAATCTGGATTGGGGCGTTAAGGACCAATGCGTGGATATATAAAAGATTTAAAAAAAAATTAAATATATATATATATATATATATATATATATATATATATATATATATATATATATATATATATATATATAGTATACACAGAGTCTCAAAAGAGATAGATAATGGAACCCATAATGGCATGAGTGTGTTCAAATACTTACGATTATTATTTTTATCCATCGAAATAATTAATTGCCTGAAGAAAACAAACCAGCATCCTCCTACCTGCTTGATACCTTTCAGCCTTCTCTGTTATGAACAACAGGCTGCATGTGTGATATATAAAGAATAAACCCCAACGGTGAGTGCTGTGATTCTGATGTTACTATAGTTACAAAGATTGTTCCCTTGAAGAAAAAAGAAAGAAAAAAACATGCTTTACTCGTTGCATCCCACAGTGAATTGTCAACATGTTGCATTTTTGGTTTATTAAAGAACCTCTGCACTTGACCTCTGAGTGTTATAGAGCTCTGACTCTGGAGACTCCTTCCAATATTGCATTTGCTCACATAAGACCTCACCATATTTTCAAGTACACATTATGTTGGGGCAAATGTTAATACAACAGAAAAAAATAACATTTAAACAAGCTTTTCTGTCAGATATTTAATCAACACCTTATAGCGCTGTAAAGTGCTTAGGATACTGTAGGTGATGAAGATGGTGTAGTTGCCAGCAGGCAGGCCGTGTGAGAACTGCGAATGCGCACGTTTGAGAATGCCGTAGAGTTTTTTGAAGTCGGGGAAGGCCGCTTCTCTCATCCACACGATCAGATCATCGTTGATGAAGCCGTTGTTGTTTGGATCAGCAGGGTCGAGGTCATATACCGGACGCTGCCAGTACAATGGCTGAGCTGTTCCTGAGACCACATGAGAGTAGATGAGCTTATATGAGATGTGTGGGCCTGTGAGTGGGAGCGCTCATATACGGTACCTTCAAAGGCCTGCTGGAGTGTCGAGTTGGATTTGGGATTGTGGAACTTAATGTTTTTGTCTGTGTACCAAGTGATGCCCTTCCGGAGGAGAGGAACGAAGATTGTAATACTTTCCGACAAATGATACACCAGACTGAAGGAATCTACGAACCAGAACAAATAAACAAATTAGAATGAGTATGATGGTGTGTTTAAAGCCTATATACAGTATATACACAAGTAGGTTCCCTTGGTTCGATATATACACATATGTAAACACTCTTGTATATACAGATCCCTGTGATTATATTCATTACATTCACAGCATTTGGCAGATGGGGGAAAGGGCCAATGCCTTAAAGAATAAGCTACCACCTCCCTACCTACCACCTCTATTCTTGAAGTAAGTGATGGTCCTTTTGGTAGATAACAAAGGTCAGGGGAAAATGACCAAACTGATTCAAGCTGTCAGAATGATTAATGATTATCGCTATTTATAAGTGTGTTGAGCAGAATCTCAGGGTGCACAAAACACCTAATCTTTGGGTGATTGGGCTACAAAACTGGACAGTTGAGAAAAAAAGTACCAGGTCTATCAGTGGCAGCTTGGCTGTGCAGGAATTTGAACTCATGAACTTCTAATTAAAGGGACAATCTGTTAAGCCCTGAGGTATTACTTCCCCAGGTCCCAGTCACACCACTGCATCAGATATATTTCCAGTACACTCACTCTTATTTTATCCATTGTTCCTCATACCAGTATAACCACCATAGTATAATGTATCATTGTTCCTACAAATGAATCTTACCGTTAAACATGCTGTTAGCCACCGCACCACAGGGGGCGATAGGCACACCGTTTTTATCATAAGCAAACGGTTCACAGTATGAAGTAGGGGCCTGCAGGAGACACGGCAAAAAACGAATCAGTCTAATTACTAGCAACAATGGACACGACTGAAAAAAAATGACAACAAAGAAACCGAGCAAAAAGATGATCCGTGGTGTGAGTGCTTCCATATGGACTCACCTGAGGAGGTACATAGAAAAGAGGACTAATAATAATAAAAAAAACCTCTCCGGATCAAAGCACAATCCGTAACAGAAAAGATTGGGAGAAAAGCTGCAGGATAAAGAGAGACGAAGACAAACAGAGACAGTGGGACACCGAGCACCTTCAGGCTATTCTTCCTCCCGACCAGCTGGGCATCGTCGCGGGAGTCCATGTACCTGCGCAGGTTCTGGTGAAAATTAATCAGGCCATAGTAGAAAAAGACGTCCCCCTGAGAGACAGACAGACACCACAAGCACATCAGCTTTGTTTTTCCTCTCTTTCTGACAGGTGTTCGAAAGAACAACAAGAAACAAGCGTCTACTTCAGCCAAAAACCTGGTAGTCTGCTTTTCCAGCCAACGAACATTCTCGTGATAATTGATGAATCCTCATTGGAATTCCATAAGTGTGGCTGGCAAATTGATAAAGCTCGGCACCGAGTCACCGATGGTAACATCGTTGCTCAGAGGAAACTCGTCACGGAAAATCCATGTGAATTTAGTAACAGTAGAAAACAGGATGAGCTGTTATGTTGGCCCTGAAGCAGAACGAAATAGCTGCGTATGCATTTTTTTCTAATTCATATTTTCATTGGTCACATACAGCTTCATACAGAGTACGACATGTAGTGAAATGCTATTTACGACTGTCCAACATGTAAACAGAAATAGAATCTGAAAATAAAATTAATTAAAATTAAAACAAAGTATAAAAAGTATAAAAGTTTAATTAAAGTATAACATGTAACTAGGGGAGTGGGAACTCCGTGGTTAAGGTGCTGGGTTCCTGATCGGATAGTCAGGGGTTCAAGCCGCGGTATCACCAAACTACCACTGTTGGGCCCTTGCGCAAGGCTCTTAACCCTCTGTGCTCCAAGAGCGCCGTATCATGGCCGACCCTGCGCTCAGACCCCAGCTTCCGAGCAGACTGGGATATGTGAAGAACAAATTTCACTGTGCTGTAATGTAAATGTGACTAATAAGGGATATTCTATTCTAAAAACCTTTTGTCAAATCTATCAAATGTCCTCTCAAATGACTCCAATCGTATAAAGCAAATTTATTTTTCTACTTTGATTTATTTTGCTTGGATGGGCTTTTGTTCTCTTCTTCGACATCACTGCAGCTAGTGACCCAAAAAATAAATCTGTTTTGTTCACACAATTGGCATGACTTAAATGAAGAAGCCACATATTGTATATTGCCCTCGAAGAGGTGAGAAACTCTGTGAGAAATATGTGTAGATTAAATTTTGGGAAGTGTGTGACAAAGTTATAGCAACAAAATCCTGAGAACTGGCGAGCAATAAACTTTGCACGGTGTCTCTCAAGCTGGAATATACACTTACCAGGAAGGTCTTTGGGACATTGAAGTTGACAGCACAGTTACACGTGGTTGTGGCGTTGGTGGGATATTTGCGCATCTCTAAACAGTGGCCACATGAACCAGAGTCTGTGTAGTCAATCTGGGACAAAAAAGGCACAAAATAAAGTATTCCATTAATAGTTATAATGTGTGATGATATCAATATGTACATATGACATAACTCCTTAACTCCATGGACCTGGCTGGAGATCTGGACTTAACCCACACTCTATACACAACTACACGCTTTCATCCAAACTTCATTGCTACTACTGAAACTGAATGATTTAAATATTACAAAACATTTCTCAAACACATTTACTGAGCACTTTATTAGGAACACTATACTAATACCGGGTAGAGCTGTTCTACCATATCCCATATTTTATTTGCTGGACTCAGATCCAGTGACTGTGAAGATCACTGACATACACTGAAACGAGTTTAAAAGGACTTTCGCCTTGTGACGATTCATTTTAATGCTGGAAGTTGCCATTAGAAGATGGTGAATTATGTCCATTAAGGGATGCACATGAAATAGTCAGTGATGATTAGAAATAATGGACCCAAAGTGTTCCATGAAAACATTTCTGATACAATTATACCACATTCACCAGCCTGGACTGTGGCCACAAGGTAGTTTGGTGCCAAATTCAATCCCTACCATCAGTGTGCTTAAGCAGAAATGAAGATTCATCTGATCAGGCTACATTTTTCAGTCCTCAACTATCTAGTTTTCGTGATCCTTTGCCCACTTAGGCCTCATCGTTCTGTTCTTAGCTGACAGAAGTAAAACATGATATGGTCTTCTGCTGTTGTTGCCCTCCACCTCAAAGCTTGATGTGTCAACACATTCTTACAAAGTGGTTAATAGAGATATTGTAGCCTTTCTGTCAGCTTAAACCACTCTGGCCATTCTCAGATGACCGTTTCTCATCAACAAGGCAGCAGAAATGATGCTTAATGGAGTTTTTATTTTTATTGCACCATCCTGAATAACTCTAAAGTGTGTTGTGTGTGAAAATCCCAGTAGCTCAGCTGTTAAATAAATACACAAACCATCCAGTCTGGCACCAACTTTCATGCCACAAACAATATAACTACTAGGGCTGTAACGATTCTTTGAGTAATTCGATTACAAAAATTATTATTTGGCCTCATTGCTTCGTTTAGTACATTGAACTACACACAGAGCACTGTGTTTCCTCACGGATCATTATTACTGACGCACCACCCGCTAAACTCTGAAGCGCTCTGGACAGGAAATCTATAAATTCAAATCGAAGCCCATTTCCACCACATTAAATAAAAAGTTTGCCTAAGCGTCACCCCCTCTGTAGGTTTTACACATTGAAAATGAAATCTGCTACAATCGAATGAATCACGTGGTATCAAACTCAGCCTCTGATCCCTGGAGAGAACTCTGTCTAACAATCAGCTTTGGAGAAGACGGAACAAGACAGATTAAGCAGAGGAGCCTCGTTCATACACCCACACCTACAGCAGGCCAACAGCATGGCTACTGGTGGATGCAGCAGAAATTTTGGATGTTTACAAGAAAAAAAAGTCAGAATTACAAAAAATAAAGTTAGAATTGGGAGAAAAATAAAGTCAAAATAGGCAAACTTTTTTTGTGGTGGAAACGGACTTCCATATGATTCAGCCCAAAGAAAGAGAAAGTTTCCAAAGTTTAGGCAAATGTATTTATTTATTGATATGCAGTGTCTCACAAAAGTGAGTACACCCCTCATATTTCCGCATCCATTTTAGTTACAGAAATTATAGATATATATGCGCACACAAGAGAAACTCACCTTCAGCTGCTGTGTGGTCTGGACTGTTATGAGGAGCCAGACGCCCAGCAGAACACACACTAGAGAGAGGGAGTAGAAGATAGGCAGCACGGTGTGTGGTGTGAGTGAAGGAGACCATGCCGGCAGTCTTTGTTGTTTAAATGCAGAGTTATCAGGCCTTCTGGCGAACGGCCCTGTTCCCACTTGCACCTTACCCATCAACACACAACCCTCACACCCACTGGCTCAATATGTAAAAATTCTGGAAACAAAAAGAAGAACACAACAGCTATTTCTGTCTCTTCCTGTATTTCATTCCCAGAGTCCTGTGCGTGTATGTGAACCTTGGAGCCTTTGTTACTTATTAACCTCCCAACACACACACGCCCTTCTTACCATTTGCTCTGTATCAAACTGAAACCCCTGTGATCCACTAACATTATTTTTCATATTTTCTCCCCATTACGAGTGAACGGCTCCTTTCCTAAAGCCTTCCATCATATAACTTCATATACGATACACACTGGCTCATTAAAGAGGTTGTTATGTTCATGCACACTCCCTGCTGTGACTATAAACACATCATTGAATGCTCATGATTCCTCTCATGCAACAGACACAAGCGTACACATCGTTTGTCCCATCAGATGAGTTTATTTTTGGATCACTCTAGTGGAGTGTGTGCTTCTATGGTTAGACAAACATTTGGGGTTTACACAGCACTAAAATATAGAACAAAGCTTTACATTGAAAAGAAAGAAAATAATCAAAAATACAAAAACAGATCAGATGCGCATGTGGTTGAGAAGACATGAGTAACAACTCAGACTCAGAACAGGGCTATTTTAACAGATCCTTCTTGACACTTCTTAATGATTCCAGTCTCCAGAAGTTTCAGAAATTCCCCTTTTACCTGCAAAAAAACACACACAAAATCAAAACAGCTCGAGTCACTACACCATATGGACAAAAGTATTAGGATATTTCCAGCCATATGTGTTTCTTTCAAACTGTTATCACATATTTGGAGAGACCCAATTGTATAGTATGATGTGGATGCAGGTGAATATCTGTGCACAAAGCCATCTATGAACATACGGTTTCCATGGGAAAGAGTGGAGGATCTTGAGTGGCCTGCTATAGAGCTCTGACCTCAAAGAATTAGAAGGTCCTGATGTAGGCCTCCTCACCTCACCTACATCAGGACCTGACTTAAGAAATGCAGCACAAATCTTCATAAGCGCAAACTCAAATCTAGTGGAACATCTTCCTAGAAGAGTGGATAACAGCAAAAAGGGGCTTAATGTAAAATAGGATGCTCCAAAAGCACATTGCCAAGTGTCCACAAACTTTTGACCACACAATGCATGCACAATAGTTACTAGTTTGGTGCTTGAAATATGCCGGCTCCTGTCTCCATGGTGCTGGATGACAATGTGTGTGTATGTGTACGAAATAAACTGTTATTGTCGAGTGTCTTTACGTCTCAGGGAAAAACGCGAAGCACACGATCAAACGACTCGTGTATAAAATGTTGACGATCTTAAAAGTCTTAAGGCTGGTGCAATAAGCGGCAATGAGCAAAGTGATTCAGTGTTTGCACATACAGTTCGATATCAAAGAAAGTACGCCAGCGTTTTTTTTTTTCCACCCACCCTCTGTTTACCACGTCTGCGCTGGGTGTGCTAATTCTCTTGGGCTGAGAAAAGAACCGAAAATCTCCTGTAAATGTTTATGTCCAACTCATAGACTTTTAAAGCGCCTATCGATCGCTCGATCCTGTTTTATTCGACGTAATTAAATCTGTAAATCTGTATCCCCCCCTCGGAGAAGTTGTGATGTTATATTCAAGAGGGTCAAACGAAGCCTTCAGAGAAAATGTACGCACCCGGAATGAATTTTTAACGAACCTTGTTGGTTTTGTATCGGAAAGACACAGAAATTCCTTTCGTCTCAGTCATCCGAAGTCTTCTATTAAAAGCGAGTGCCGTATGGTCAAAAGTTTGTGGACGCCTGCCCTATAAGATTTCTTTATTTATTCCACATTTAGTCTCCATTTGCTTTTATAGGAACCTCCACTCTTCTGGGAAGATGTTTGACTAGATTTTGGAGTGTACTTGCGTTGACTTTTGCTTATTCAGCCACAGTGTCTAGTAAAATTAGGTACAGATGTAGATGAGGTGAGGACGCCGCACAGAATTCCACACTTTTCCAGACTCAAATATGCAGATTTTTAAGACCATATTTAACATCTGGAATAATGATTTCAAAATTGCAAACATAGCATGCGTTACGTTTCAGTCTCTGGTGTATGTCAGAGTAGATGCGGACCCCGGATTCCACTTCGTGTACAGTTTGGACATTGGACATCGTTGAGTGTTTAAAGGCTCTGGCATGAAGGAGCTATTTTATGAGTTGCTCAGTAGCTCCTGGTTCCACAAAGTCAACTGACTGTATAAGACTGTAGAAAGAACAGTACTCAATCACACACACTCCGGTACTTATGGTGGTTCTTACTATCCGGTGTTCTGCATTGTTGGGTCCCCTTTTGAGTCTGGTTTCTTTCAAGGTGTCTTCCTTATTCATCTAGGGAGTTTTTCCTTGCCACAGTCACTCCAGGATATATATACATAATTCCCTTTAATTCTTAAGCGCTGTAATGCTGCTTTAAGACAATGTCAATTAAAGGAAAAACTGAGGTCTCTGGTATGCTGCTGCATTTTGCTGATGGTTTTCGAGACCTTCATCATGTATATGATAGTACATTTTGGGTTACAATGTGCCATTCATAAGCACACAGGCTCACTAAATGGTTTAAATAGACAGGTATAAAGACCCAGGGAGACTTTGAAAAAGGCCAATTATAATCAGAGCATCTCCAAAATGGGAATGGTTGTGTGGTGCTCGTAATCAGGGATGGAGAATAGTTAATGCAGTGAGTATGATTGTGGAAATGAAATTCCCAATGGCAGCACCTCTCCCATATACAGCGCATGTTTGGGAATGAAGAAGGGTGCATGGTTTTGTCCTCTATTTCAAAGTTTCCGCAGATACGAACCCACTTAGCATCTCCAAGTTGTGCTGGAATAACAAATCTCAGCTCCACCTTACAACTTCAGGGTTTCTGCAGGTTCCACCAAGTCAAATGTAAGACTTTTTAAGACCGTTAAGAATACAATTTAGGAGCTATAATCACATCTACCACACACGGTGTCTGAGCAAGGCTCAAAAAAAAATAAAAATAAATAAATAAAAAATCACAGCTGATCCCAGTCACCCAGCACACAGCCTGCTCAACAAACTGCCATCAGGCAGATGCTACTGGAGTATTCATTCCAGAACCAACAGGCTGAAGAATAGTTTTTACCCTCAGGCTATCAGGATCATCAACAAACTGTAATACAGTCTCACTGCAGACCACAAGTGCCAACTGACATTTCAAACATATTTGCAGTGTTAACACACTGGGACTGCACAATTCTTTCTCAACTTTATCATCCTATAATCATATAACCCTAAAATTCATTTAATATATTATATAATATTATATTCATATATATATATATATATATATATATATATATATATATATATATATATATATATATATATAATATATATACACACAAACACACACACTTCTTACACACACTTATAAATAATGAAAACTTTCTTATGCCTCATTATTTTTTTCTCTTTTAATTAATTAATTAATTTGTTTAATATTTAATATTGCTGTAGTTTGCCTGGAGCCTCACTGAAGAATTTCATTGTACAAACTCTCATTGACATCTGTACATATGACAAAACTTGAAACTTGAAACGTCAAAAACACACACAAATACCTCGTTAGCGACCGGCCTTAACCAAGTTTTTTTCAAGCCAAGTATCGTAAACTTGCACTTCATCACAGCTGAAAAAGGAAACGTCTGTGGTACAATCCAAGAAAAAACAGAATGACAGAAAGCTGATTGGCTGTTGCTGGTTGGTCCCATTTGTAGTTGTAATACAGCTAAAAAAAACAGCAGGAAAATTAAGACTTGTTTGAAACGATTTAAGACCTAGATCAGTGAATTTAAGACTTTTTAAGACCCCACAGAAACCATGAAACTGATACCACAGAGTTAGTTCAGTTTCATCCAGAGGCAGGTTGAAGTGTTTTGGAAGCATTCACAAGGACCAAATTCATAATAGTAATTACCCTAGTAAAAAACCCTCTGCACGACTGTCCTTCAGTCTGGATTGATGTGGATCTGCCATTTTGCTTGGAGTGGAGAAAGAATGGCTGCTCTTTCCGCAGTGTGCTGCAGTGTTAAAGTATATAGTTCCTATGCAGAATGTAAAAAAGTTGTCAGGTCTGCAACTGAACACCCATGGAAGATTCAGGAGTGATATGAAAGACAGTGCTCTTCAGCATCACCAGCATGATTTGGGGGAACACGGTGTTCATCTCTTCAGTACAGTTCTAGAGACTTATAGAATCTGTGCCAAGATGCCCTCAAGCTGTTCTGACAGTTGGTGGTGGCGTAGCCTTTAGTCTGTCTGAATCTGGATCGAACCCCGGTGTGTTTTACTCATTTAGAGCAGTTTGTTAGAGCAGACACGAGTACAGCAATCCCACCCGGATCTGGTTTCATTCAACCCCAGCGAACGTTTATTGCACATGACGGCACAAGGAAACGGTTTATTTTGGGTTGCAGCATTTTATTTATTTATTTTTTAATTTAGAGATAAATGCTGCTAAACAAAGCAACTGTAAAAAAAAAATGCTTTCCTGGATAGACTGATGAAAAATATGATGTAAGATGAACCAAAAAAAAAAAAAAAAGATCGCTAATTTCTAAGCACACTTGCAAAAGTATGTGGACGCCCATTCATCACCTATACACCAATCAGGCATAACTTTATCACCACCTGCCTAAAACCGTGTTGGTTCCCCTTTAACTTCTTCAGCCATTTAAACCACAGGAGCTCATGTTTTGCATGGGACCCACACGGTCCAGCCTTCGCTCCCCACGTGCATCAATGCGCCTGGGCTGCCCATGACCGTGTCACTGGTTCACCACTGTTTCTTCCTTGGAGCACTTTTGATAGATACTGACCACTAACCAGGCTGCAGTTTTGGAGATGCTCTGACCTAGTCGTCTAGACATTTTGTCAAACTCGCTCAAATCCGTACACATGCTCATTTCTCCTGCTTCTAACACATCAATGTTTAGGAAAAACTGTTCACTTGCTGCCTTCTATATCCCACCCACTAACAGGTGCCATGATGAAGAGATATTCAAAGTTATTTACTTCCCTGGTCATGATATTATAAAGTCAATGTTATTCCTTTATGTCTTCTTGACACCACAAACCTGAAAGCACCAAGTGTCTTTCTATGCTAGAAATAAGAGGCCCAAACTTGATCCAGCACAATTCCCAAATATAACAATTTAAATATATAGTTAGTTGGATAGTATTCTGTTGGTTTGCTTAACCTTTGGAGGTCGAGATTCTGTTTGACATATTTGATGAATGTAAAATGTTTCTTGACTGATCTGGATGTTGATTCAATATCTAATTTAATATGCTTACTCTTTATAAGCTTTTTTTAATGTCTGGGTGGGTGGTACTATACCTCAGGTATGTCCACCATCCGCCTCTGTTTTTGGTCTCTGTAGTTCCAGTCGAGCACGAGATATCTTAATCCCTGCAGGCTCAAGCCGTCTGTAAGTAGCGAGGTCAAAACCGCTTCTTCAATATCATCACAGAAATCACTCAATTAAATGTAAAAGCTCTCGAATGTAAATGTCAGGGGAATTTAAAAGCGTGCGTGTGCGCTGACCTTTCTCTATCAGGGTGCTTAGTCGGCCTGGAGTACCCACACCGATGTGAGCCACGCTTTTACTTAGCTGCTTCATCTGATCCTCGGCTTTGATGTGTTTGGCGAAGAGCTTTAGGACTTTCGCGTCGCCCTTGAATGTGGTCAGTTGCCTTTAAGAAAAAGGTGGGGTGGGGGAGAGCTTTAACAGGAAACTCAAACGCAAAATTTGTGTGACAGGATGAAAGCTTTTACTGACTTGATGAGTTCGATGGTTCGAAGGGCGGAGCTACAGACGATGAGCAGCACCACCTGGCACTTCTGAGTGTGCTGCTTCTGTACTTTCGCCCACTTGGGACAAACTAAGTTTAAAAAAAGAAAAAAAAAAAGAAAAACATGAAAAGCATCATTCAATGACTGAAGAACGAACAAATCGTGCTTCTGACAGACGAGAGCTCAAGTTCTTAAGTTCAGTAGATACTTTCAAAATACACTTTGCATGACTCACCTTCTTTGAGGTAGGACGACAGGCTGTGCGTGAGGTCGTTACTCATCAGAAAACATGACTCTAAAGAGAAATACAGCATGCGTAATCACTTTGAGCGGGAACACAGGTCACCATACCGAGGGTACCGAGGTGAACAGAGTCATGGCTGACTGACCTGGCAGATTGAGCTCCTCCTGTTCGATCACTAATCGCGTGACGCTGAAATGGCTCTGCAGAAGGCTCCGCAGGTCAGCTGGAGAACCGGGTGCAGGCTCTGATGTCGCCAACACATCTGTGATGGTCTTCTTCTGAAGGCACAGAGGGATCGATGATTACAAGGCATGACTAAATACCCTGAAGGCTCACCAAATGGGAGCGTGCACGCGGACGGCTAGGCTTTATTATCGCTATTTAATATAATCGTTATCGCAGGCCAGTAAACTCCAAGCACAGCCGAGCGAATATAGAACTTATAAGATGCTGTATTTATTGCCCAGGCACGACCCAGTAGAAAATCATCATCCAGTCCAGAAATTAAATTGGGTTTCTATTCTGGGTGAGAAAAATCTAAGCAATTTGGATTTCCGTTAAATCATTAAGTATTGTGGAATTCCTGCGCGTACGATCGCTTCGCTCTGCAGAGTGAGCGCTCATAAACAAATTGGGTTTTAAATTTGTTTGGTTTCAATCGAACTACTGGATATTGCATTAAGGCTATGAGATGAAACTAGGAGGGGAAAAAAAATCATGTTTGGTGATGTTTTCTGAATCTTTTACTGTTTCCACTGTAGCCTGTATTCCTGCTCTTGGTTGACATAAGTGGAACCTGAAACAGGCTTCCATCTACATTTATGGCATTTAGCAGATGCCTTATGCAGAGCGACGTACAAAAGACTAACAAGGAATAAATAAACACTGGTTGCAAATGTTGCAAATTTAGGACACCATCAGCCTAAACTCTGTTGAGAAGAATTATAGCATACTTTCTTTTTTCTTTTTTATTATGTAAAGACACAAAACAAACAGGGAAAAAAGACTTCTGTAGGGTCTTAAATGTAGTCAAGAACTGCATTCTGAAATGTGCAGCATGGGCCTACAGAGTGCCACCATAGGCTTTCTTTCAGCTCAAACCACTCTGAGCATTTTCTGTAGATCTCTTATCAACGAGGCGTTTCCTGATCCCTCAGAAACCCCTTATTGAATGGGTTTTTTTTCCACAGCATCTCTTTTTTTAAACTCCTAAATGTGTGTAAATCCCAGGAGAGCAGCAGGTTCAGGAATAGAGAAACACAGATCACAGTTTTCTGACCTGCATCTGCAACTGTTCATGTGTTGTGCTACTGCTACACAATTGGCTGATTGCATGTATCCAAGCAACACCTTTGTGAATAATAGACCTATGTATCGAGATGCACCGCCATGTGTCTAACCCTAATCCCAACTTTTTCCTATTCACTAATAATGCACTCTATATAGTGCACCACAAGGAATTCAATATTCAGCCACAGGGAAAATCAGACCCAAATGCAACAGGATACATGTTGAAACTTAACGAGCTCCCAATTGATACTAGTCCTACGATTTCTTCTAAACAAGCCACGACTGCTCTGGGCGAGTTACACAAGCCTGAGTCTTCATTAGGTGAAGTGTTGATTGAGACGTGCCGGTGTTTTTCAGTGCCAAGTCCTCCTCACTTACGATCTCGCTACTCGCAGATTTTCACACGTATTCAGTCTCATCTTTTTCAATCTGACGGAGAAACAATGGCGGTCTTCGCGTGTGAATGTGTTCGCTCTGCACTCCTACACTAATGTCACCTGCAGTATGTGCGCGCACACCCACCCACGCACACTAATCTATAGTGCGCGAGACTCTGCTGCTGTTGGCAGGTAAAAGCAGTTTCAGTGCTGCTATTATTCCCCGATTTCAAGTCGCTCTTTTGTAACGGCCTTTTCGTGACGTTCATTTTCAGGGAAAAAATTACGATGTGTCATTAGTGAACAAGCTCGGGTCTTTCGGGTGAATGTTAAGCACAGTGCCACACTTTTTTCTCTCAATTTATATAGGCAATAGCATTATATCAATGCCAATACCTTCATGTGTCTTTAATAATTGCTTGAACGCTTTCATGGAAACCTCTTATTAACATCTGAGCTGTTTGTTTGTGTGAGAAAGGTGAGGTGTAAGTTTCACTCTCAGTTCTGAGAATGAGACAATACTGTATATTGCAGAAGGCCATCCATTTTCAAGAAAAACTTAAACATCTACATCTACTACTGCTATAGGAATGTACTCCGTTTCAAAAAATACAACGCAAACAAGCAGCCTGAGAGTCGAATCTTGGTGAGCACAAGCTACGAAAAGAATCAACTCTTGATGAGCCCAAGCTGCCGAAAGAGTTGACTCTTGGTAAACCCAAACTACCGAAAGAGTCGACCCTTGACGAGTCTAAGCTGCCGAAAGTGTCGACTCTTGGTGAGCCCAAGCTGCCGAAAGTGTTGACTCTTGGTGAGCCCAAGCTGCCGAAAGTGTTGACTCTTGGTGAGCCCAAGCTGCCGACAGAGTCGACTCTTGACGAGTCTAAGCTGCCGACAGAGTCGACACTTGGTGAGCCCAATCTGCCGAAAGAGTTGACTCTTGATGGACCCAAGCTCCCGAAAAAGTCGACTCTTGGTGAGACTAAGTTGCCGAAAGAATCAACTCTTGATCGACCCAAGCTGCCGAAAGAGTCGACTCTTGGTGAGACCAAGCTGCCCTCGGTGGAATACGCCTGAGGTTATTTTTGCGACTGCTGCACTCGTAAATTACCCCGGCGTTTGATTTATTCACGTTCACATGCAGCCATTAAAATCTGATTCTGCACTGTAGAATCAGTAGCATCAGTAACACATGTAGGTATATAAAAGATAAAAAAATTTAATAAAATAAAAAATTGTGTTTACCTTTCGTCTTTTCCTCGGCTTTTGGGCCTCTTTTGTGGCGGCTGGTTGTGTTTTTTCTTTTGCAATGATGCATTCTTTCTAAAAATAATATGACACCAAGATGGTGAACTTCTACATAATCATAAACCTTGAAATCTACAGGATACATACTGATGTGTTCTACATACCAAATATTACATGAATGAGAATGTTGCTGCAACCTAAACACAGAACTAAATACTGCAGCATGTAGTATTATTATTAGTGTACTTACTCACACACAAAATAATGAGCGATTTGCTGTTTCTACACATGACTAGAGCTACACGGCCGTGTTCCAGTCTGTCAGAGTCGGTTAACGTCAGTGTGTGTTACCTGTACTGTCTGCTTTTTCTTCACTTTGCTCGTCTCCTGCGTTTGAAGTTTTCTTTTCTTCGCCACTTTCTCCTTAGGCTCTTCTGGTGCTGACTGTGTGTAGTGCGCATCCTCTCCAACTGATTCACCTGGCAAAGAGGAACACACACACACACACACACACACACACACACACACACACACACACACACACACACACACACACTCAATAAACACATTACAAACAGAAAAAAAAAACTGCAGCTCCTTTTTATGATGCAACTTTCATTTAATTTTCACTGAACTACTAAAAAATTATTGCATTATTTATCAGCAGAATTATTGGGATTATTTTGCCTTAATAAGGAGGGGATAAAAAAAGGTTGTGTTGTAATCCAAGTGTAATCCTACCCTAAAAATGTGAAATACATTTATTTTAAAGAGATTTTTTTTTTAATGTTTATATAATAACTGGGGCATTTTGTTTTATTTGGGGTGTTACTTCTGAAATGAAAGTGTTAAGGGGCTAAATAGGAGTTCCTGCTTCACTGAGGGGAAAACATGAGGTGACACTGGACCTGCGTACCGTTAGTGCTTAGCTGATGGGAAGCTTTAAGGACACACTCAGTCAGGAGGATGATTAGAGATAGAGGATTTGCTCAAGCCAACCGGTAGGGTTTTGGGTTACGTGTGGATTTAAGTGCCAACACGTTCAGGCTGCCACTGTTGGGTTCTCGAGCAAGACCCTTGACTCTCTCTCCTCCAGTGGAACATTCCTGAGCCTGCGCTCGGATCTGACCTGATTTCCTACCAAGCTGGATATTCAAAGGAAGGAATTTCACTGCGCTGCATGGCGTACACTATATTGCCAAAAGTTTGCGGACACCTGGTCAGAAGTAAGGTATGTGCATTTTAAGCACCGCGTCCCACATTTAGTCCCAATTAGCTCTTATGATTCCCTCCACTCTTCTGGCAAGATGTTTGATTTTGGAGTGTGCTTGTGTGGAGATTTGTGTTCATCAGCCACAAGTGTTTTATTTATTAAATTTCCCCTTCACTTGATACCAGCTTCATGTAGGTATGGCTTACGTGGTTTGGAGTGGAAGATCTTTTATAGAGCTCTGTCTTTAAAATTATTGGACAATTTTGAGGTGAATTGGAACGCTGACTGCACCCCAGGCCTCCTCAGCTCACCTCCATCACTCCCTGCCTTGTGTCTGAATGAATCGACACAAATCTCCAGACTCCAAAATCGAGTGTAGGGTTATTTTTAACAGCGAGTGAGGATTAAATGTGGAATGGGATGTTCAAATCTATTAACCGCTCACATTTGCTGAACACCAGACCCCAGATTTAGTTCCTGTTTGCTGTTATAATAACCTTCACTCTTCTGGGAAAGCTTTCACACAAGATTTGAGTGCAGATTTGAGCTAATTCAGTTACAAGAGCTTTAGTAGTGGAGGTCTGGGGTGCAGTCAGCATTCCAGTTCATCCCAAAGGTGTTCAGTAGGGTTGAGGTCAGAAATCTGTGCAGGACACAAACCATAGAGGTCCATGGAGCTTTGGTGATGGTGATTCCTCTACATCTACTGAACTATTTTGTGTATTAAATAGGATTTGTAAAGGGGTGAAACATGTGCAGTAAATGTTCTGAAACTTTCCATTGGAACTACATCTGGGAAATTGTGGAAAAGTGGGAAATTGAAAAATGTATTTGCAGGAATTTTTCGGGGAATTAATTACAAATCTGGAGAAAATGTATATAAACTGTATCATATACAAACAAATATAAACACTTTGCATGCAAACTAATACAAGATAAAAAAAAGACTTTTTATTTTTTATTTTATTGATTTAATTTTTAGTATAATGTTCTAAGTTTCCAGTCTTAAATTCCTTGGAATTTTTCAAACCTAATGTTAAACTCAGGGGTGCCAATAATTGTGACATAAAGCTGATTTGATTGAAGCTTTGTCTTTATAAAAAAAAAAAATATATATATATATATATATATATATATATATATATAAAATCATGATCAGTTGACTGCAAATGCAGTTTAATACCCTTTTCCTTTACCCATCTTTCCAAGGGTGCCAATAGTTATGAAGCTGTCTGTAAAACTCCAAAACCATTCACCAAGCAAACTTCATTTCCCATGATGCCGTGCGACCACAAGACACACGTGCAGCTCTGAAAGCAGCATCGTGGTGATGTTTGGTGAGTTTATTCAGCTGTTTCTGGTTCAAACATTTGATTAAAACGCGGAATCAATTTAAACGTCTGCCATAATGTGATGGAAAAATAAATCAAATAAATCAGCGTCATATTTATTTCGAGTTTTCCCTCTGAAAACTGCCTGACTTTGCCATTAACATGACTAGAGCTCCGAGAACAGATAGAACAGACTGCTTTCTGCTTAGTATTAAAATGAAACGTGTAAAAGAACAATTTTATATGTTTCATATACCAAAAAAATTAAATATTAATACAATAAATACCCAAATCTTCGCCTTGAGTCCACCACTCGTCTCCTAAGTCGTCTCCCATGGCTTCGCGTAAACACGTCCATCAATTCCTCAATCGCATTTTCGCAAAACGCTATATCTATAATCCGGATATAATGCGAAATTTCACAATCATTCAGAAAAATAAATGTAATTAAACTCTCGAGTATTAAAAACAAAAACATGAACTATTAAAACAGACTTTTAAAGATACTTTTTCTAATAAGCTGTGATGAATCTACCGATACCAAACTACTGATTGAGAGGATGATTTCCAAATACCTTCATTCTCCCTATAGAAGCGCACTACATGAAGCAGGATATAATGCGTTCTGCACTCTGTTTGGTGCACTACTGTTTAAAAACGGGTCGATTCAGGCACAAAGACGGGGTGGTTAAACGATAGCGGTTTCTCCGTAATGAAGTAAAGGCAATAGGAGTGGGGGAATGAGGAGGACGGTGCTGCCCCTGTTCATCTTTGTGGCCACTCGGGGGCGCTAACTTCTTTAGCTCTTTGCTTCGTGGTGAAAAGGAAATGTGATTGGGACAGAGAACAAACAAACAAGCAAACAATTAGTTTGGCTTTTCTTTGCAGTTAAAACACTGAAGACCTTCACACCTTTAATAGTTCAGAAAAACAGATTAAAAGCCTTTTCAGACTCAGTCTAATTAATAGTAGTACTGTTATTTATGCATCACCATCGTCTTCTCTTTCCTCCTACTACCGCAATTACTACTTCTTCCTCATCTTCTTTTTGTTCTTCTTCTCCTCCTCCTCCTCCATCTTCTTCTTCTTCTTCTTCTTCTTCTTCTATTACTACTAGAACTGATACCAATACTACTACAGGTATTACTTTTCTCCTAATTCTTATTCTCTTTTTCTTTTCTTCTCCTCGTCCTCCTCCTCCATCTTCCCTTCTTCTTCCTCCTGTTCTTCTTCACTTTCTCCACCCCTCTTCTTTATTTCTTTTCTTCTCCTCTTTCTTCTCCTCCTCCATCTTCTCCTCCTTCTTCTCTGCCTCCTTCTCCTCCTCCTCTTCTGCTTCTTCTCCTTCTTCTTCTTCTCCTCCTTCTTCTCCCCTCTTTCTCCTCCTCCTCCTCCTCCTCCTTCATCTTCTCCTCCTTCTTATCCCCTCCTTCTCCTCCTCCTCTTTCTGCTTCTTCTTCTTCTCCTTCTTCTTCTTCTATTAATACTAGAACTGATACCAATACTACTACTACTTTTCTCCTCCTTCTTATTCTCTTTTTCTTTTCTTCTCCTCCTCCTTCTACTCCTCCTCCTCCTCCTCCTCCATCTTCTCCTTCCTCTTCCTCCTGTTTTTCTTCACTTTCTCCACCTTCCCCTCTTCTTTTTCTTCTTCTTCTTCTTCTCCTCCTCTTTCTTTTCCTCCTCCTCCATCTTCTTCTCCCCCTACTTCTCCCCTCTTTCTGCTTCTTCTCCTTCTTCTCCTTCTTCTTCTACTACTGCTACAACTACTACTACTCTAGAAGTATTTTTTCTTCTTCTTCTACTTCTTGATTTTCTTCTTCTAGCACTACTGGAACTATTAATTCTTCATCTTCATTTTATTTCTAATCTTTTTTATTATCATTTTCTTCTTCTTCTTCTTTTACTTCTAATGTTAAAATAAGTAATTTTTCATTTTCTGCTTCATTGTCGTCTTCTTCTTCTAAAACTACTATTGCAACGACGACTTCTTTTGCTTCTTCTGCTTCTTCTTCTGCTTCTTCTTTCAGCACTCCTACTGCAGCTACTATTTCTTCACCATCTTCTATCTTCTTCTTCTTTCTCTTCTACTATTAGAATTAGTACTTTTTTTTAAATTTCCTTAGTACTTCATTCTTCTTCTCCCTATTCTTCTCCATAATCTTCTTCTTTAAAATATTCTTCTTCTTCTTCATCTTCATTTTCTTCCTCTTCTTCTTTTTAGTTTACTGTATGTATGGATTTACTTATTATTGTTTTTAAGCATGTAATGATTTTCTGAATTATCGTGTACATTACTGCATTGAGCCTGGTTCTGACAGGGAGTTTGAAGTTGATTCTGACAGAGAGTTTAAGGTTAGTTCTAGCATGGAGTTTGAGGCCGGTTCTGTAAGGGAGTTTAAGGTTGGTTCTGACCGGGAGTTTGAGGCTGGTTCTGACAAAAAGGTTTGAGGTTGGTTCTGAAAGGGAGATTGAAGCTGGTTCTGACAGAGAGTTTGAGGTTGGTTCTGACAGGGAGATTGAGGCCGGTTCTGGGGGGGCGCTTGAGGCCGGTTCTGACAGATTGTTTGAGGTTGGTTCTGACAGGAGTTTGGGTTTTATTGTCATGCTAAAATGTATTAGACTGCTCTTGCTATGACTGAAGATATATCATGAATATCTGGATTATTCTGTGAGGAAGTTGGGCCATTTTCACTCTGATCTAAGTAACTGAATGTGCGTGTACTGGAGAGTTGGTTCTCATGTCTATCATCTCTGCAACTGAGGGAGGTTTAATTCCCTTCTCCCATTTGTTTCACCCTCTTTCACACTCCGTACCCAATTACTTATTCATCACCAGCATGAATTAAAAATCTTTTCGATTTGCCTTCAACGAACAGCACGATGGCACATTCATGAGCTCATGCATGTTTTTCTCCCGGTTTCTATGGCACACAGCTCATTTCTGTATGCTTTTTTAATAATAAAGCAAATTTTTCCTCCTCCCAAGCTAACACAGTGAGTCAGAGGTGTGTAACCCTGCTCAGCGGGTCCTATAGAATATATCACCAGGATTCAGAAGCTTGTGTAGAGCAGTAATAGGTGAATCAGGCGAGTTAAATTAAAGATGGAGTCTGGGGAGATATGACTTTCGAGACAATGAGTGACAGAAAAAGGGCAATTAGGATTGATATTATCAAACCAACTTGTTTTAAGAGGCCCATTCTCAGACTTTTTGATAAGGCCAATATGTGATATGTCTTCATTCTGCTCAGTAAATTGGCCTTAAATAAAATCTCACTTTTGCTCTGTAACATTGAAAATGGAGGTTTTAAAACCCAACGCTTTCAAATGTATAACAATGATAATAATAACTATTATTATTATTATTATTATTATTATTATTATTATTATTATTTTACATTAGAAAGTGGGAGGCTCTAAAAACCTTTTGTTATTATTATTATTATTATTATTATTATTATTAATATTATTATTATTACCACTCCTATAGCTACTTTTTTCTTCCTCCTTTACTTTTTCTACCCTTTCTTCTACAGCTACTAGTAGATATTTTACATTTCCTATTACTCACTACTACTGCTAATAATTCTTTTACACCAATGTCTTCTATTACGACTCCTTCTTCTTCTGCTACTTCTTCTTCTACTTCAATTTCTTTCTCTTCTTCTACTTCGTCTTCATTTTTTTTTCTACAACTACTACTTCTAAGCAATTTCTACTTTTTTTACATAATATTTTCCTTCTACTACTACTTCTATTAAAATTGTCTTCTTCTTCTTCTGTTTCTTCTTTTCTTCTTCTTCTTCTTCTTCTTCTTCTGTTTTTTCTTCCTACTCTTATTTTTCCTACTATTAATATACACCAATTTCTTCCTCTTCCCATTCGTCCTCTACTACTACTCCTGATAATTCTTTTACACCAATGTTTTCTATTTCTTCTTCTTCTTCTTCTTCTTCTTCTACAACTATTACTTCTTCTACACCAATTTCTTTCTCTTCTTCCATAACTATTGCTACACTCTTCTTCTTCTTCATAATCTTTTCCTTCTACTACTTCTACTTATTCTTGTCTGCCTCTACTTGTTCTTCTTCTACTACTACTTCTACTTCAACAATTTCATCTTCTTCCTCTACAATTATAAAAATTTCTTCTTCCATTTCTTCCACCCCATCATCTTTCCCAGTGTATTATCACCTTGTGTTTGACCCTGACCATGGATGTGTAATATGTCTTCATTTTGCTCAGTAAATTGCCCTTTTCTTAATTCTTGACTTTGCCCTGTAACAGCGGAAATTGAGATTTTGGAGCTTCCCTTTTTTTTTTTTTTTTACACACATGTCCCTGTCCCATCAAACCGACCTATTCATCCATAATTACTTTCATTCTCTTCCATTTCCTTTCATTCTGATATGTATATATTTTTATTCTCTCTGCACATCCGTTTCATTTCCCTCTCTTCGAATTATTCGTAATAACCCATGCCTTATATATGACGGAACTAAAATAGAATATGCATGTGTTGATATTAGTTATTAGAAAGAGCCGTTGCAGTGTTCCATGGACAAACAACAGGATTTGAGAAAGATAAGGATAGGAGAAGGAGGAGAAGGGAGAAAAAGGAAAGAGAAGAAGTGTACTGTTTGATTTATACTAAACTTCAGTGTTATTTCCATACAGAGGTTTAGCTTCTGCTGCCAGTTCAATCAAATCGGTCCAAGCTCTGTCACTTCTTTGAGAAGTTGGGCACACGGGAGGGCAACGGGCATGAAATTATACCTACAGTCTACTGCCTCTAGTTCCGTCTTACTTAAATTTGGTCCTTCACGTTCAAGTTTTTCCCTCCTTCTTTCTATTTCAGCAACATGCCCAATGTCACATGACAAGGTTGAAACCTTTCCTATATTACTCAGGTATTTTATTATGTTTAATTGCAGCATTTGAAAGAGAAACAGCTTTTGGGCAATTTAGGATGTTTTTGTGTCTATAGTGTCAAATCTTGATCCCTGCAGTTTACAATCTAAAGATGATTGAGTGTAGAGCTGATTGGTTTCGGGATGTTAAAGTCAGCCGGAAGCTTGCGACATGACTGAAGTCCCACTTCATGTTCATTTTGTCCTCTTCTTATTACCAAGAATGGAGTTATAGCCCGTATAAATATAGAAGGATGAAAGACAGGGAGAAAGCTGCACAAAGACAGAAATCAGTGTCAATGAAAATTACAAGATGTCTAGTGAAAATGGAAGCTCATGGTAGAGGAGCCTTATGGCAAAAAAGAGGTGAATTGTAATCAAAATCAGATTTTTTTTTTGTTTTTTTCATGTAACACTAGATGATGTTTCACGTAAAATCTGTTAGCTTTAGTTTATTATTGGACATAAAGGTCAGATCGATGTCCGTCAATGGGATGAGAGACAAACTACGGTTTTGTTCCTGTTCTAGCTGATCCCGATCCTATCTTTCAGCCCTCCATCGCCCCAACAGAAAATCAATATGGTCAAATCAGTCTGCAGGGAGAATAAAAGAATAAAGAAGAAGACCACGATTGGATACTAGAAACCTATCAGAAGGCTAATATACAGTGAGCGCACAAACCTTATTTATTCATTTCTACATTTCAATTTACATTTATGGCATTTGGCAGACATCCTTAACCAAATTGAATAACACAGTCTCTATCAATAAACATCCTGATGCTGGTTGATTAGGACACAGACCTTTGGTATAAAAACTCTATTGAGAGAAATATAGGTAGAAATCCGAAGATCCAAAAAAGATGTTTATTCCACCACCTCAGTGCCAGAACATAGCGGAATCTTAAAACATGCCTGCCTTGTTCGCTGAGTGATAGAAGGTCTGGTCAAGCGGTGGTTCAGGATCCTAGAGAATATGGGGCAGTGCAGGGTGAGAAAAGTACTCTGAGTACTCTGCTGATCCGAGTTTGGCGTTGTATTGAATCCAGTGAGGTGATTCTGCTTCATATTTGCTTCGGACTTGCACAAAAGGTCTCAGGAATACGGGATGACAAAAGTGATACTGATACTGAAATTCTGCCTCTAATTTGAATTTGTAAGTGTGTTGAAGTGAAGCAAATTGAGGTTGTATTGCACGGCTTGAAATTGTGCACAAAAGGTTTTAAAATCTATTTGATTTGATGACAGTCTGCAGTGTTTCAGCCAGTGAGCACTGCAAGAAGGGTTACAGTTCATGTACAAACAGAGAGCAGGAGGGAGGTGGATTTTTTTTATCAAACTCAGAAAAAAACATTACAGTGGAACAGTTTTCTCAAAGCCTGTATATATAAATACATTATATATGCAATTATCACTTTACATTCTTATACAGTAACTGTATTCGCCCTTCCATCCATCCATTCATCCATCCATCCATCCTCCTGCAGTCCACTTTACTTAGATGAACATTTATTCAGCTTTTTCACTTCACTAATTGCTTGAAAGTTCCTTTGTGTAGTTTATACAATTGAATCTGAATTCATGGACTTTTTGTGGAAAATTTAGATCTGTTTAAGGATAAAGGCGAGCAGGGATGTGGGTCAGAGAGAGAGACCATGTGAACCAGAAGTAGTTAGATAAATTTCCTATAGTTCAGCCATGAAAAGAACTACTTGCACTGATTGGTTCTCCAGACCACTGTGGGCTATCGGGCGTGCCTTTCCATCTCGGACTAAACTAGCCTGGCATGTATTTCCGTTTCACCCTCCAACTCTTCAGCACCACCTGTATAGATCTGCTATGGGGGTCGATCTGGTATGAGGGTCACTCTTACTCCAACCTTTGCAACAGCAGCATGACTCTTAACATCTCTAAGTTTGAACATGCTTAACAGAGCTGTCTTTGGATTCACTCAGCAGTAGCAGTGTAGCAGATCTAATCCGCCAACCCCAAACCCTATCTACACTTCAATTCCAAGAGATATAATGGCTGTACTATATTTAACTAAAATATTCCCTACAGCAGCTTTACTATCAAATCTGTATTTCATAGAGAACACTGTGGTGACATCATAAATATCATGTACGTTTAGGAAATAACATTTACAGCATCAATTCTTCTTCACACACACACCCACATCCACACATGTACATACTGGAAGCCTGGTCTGCATGTTAGATCTTTGCTTTATTCTCAGAAATCTAATTAACATACAGTCCCTGGGGAGAGATACTCGTCTGGGGGTCTATCATGCCATAAAATACATAGCGGCTCTTCCATTTGGTACTCTGGTCATGATACACTTCAAAGAGACTCAGGGATATAAAAGGATTTGCTTTGGACAATACACTATGATTTTTCACCGTTTTCATTCTATATCAGCGACTAAGCTCTGTCCAGGGACTCATTCATTTCTGTTTTCTGAATATTGTATATTTGTCTTCTGTACAGTAAACCCATACTTTATATTATCTCCAAATACTCTAGTAAATTGTCTAAAAGAAAGTATGCTGCTGCATTAAAATCACATGACTTGTGCAATTTGTTTGCTTGCTAGAAGTAGTTTTTGGGGTTACCTGTTGGCAGGATTTACACGTTTGAAAAGCGACCTCTGACTAACTGAGATAAGAGGCTAGCTTTTGCAAGTGAAAATAAAACCTCTGGCTAGTAATATGCACTTTAAAAGGAACCTCTGAACTAAAGTCATGATTGCTTAATAAATTTATTATAATCCTCTGACTGTTAGACAAAAAGATATTACACTTCTAGCAATAACTATATGTATGTTCTTTGGAGTCGGTTACATCATGTTAACATATAAGAGTCAGATTATCAACCTTTATTACAAATCAGAGTCAGATATTCAAATCATGTCATCACTCTCAATCATCACGCTCAGCCGCACCTATTTTTTTCTTTTTGGTCATAAAAGAGCAGCGGACTGAAATAACAATACTCTATATTTTCTGCCTGAAGATGGCTATAAAATTGAATTTAAGACAAAAAAAATGTAAGCCATGCGAGCTACAATTTCAATTTGATCTAATTCTTCTACAAAAATGTCACTTTGAATAAAATCTGAATAATTCAGATGTGCTATAATTACATTCAGATTGTAGTGTAGAGGGAAACAGCAAATACAGAACAAACAGACCTAAGAAGGCCAAAAAAAAAGAAAAAATCAACAACAACTCGCTACACTCATTTGGTGAGGACCGCTTAATGGTGTGGAGAATGTCAGATTCACCTTGCCTTCATGGCTACCTGCACACCAAATGGTCTCTCACACCCAACTGCATCAAAGCTGATTAGTTTGCTTAGGAGCATTTGCATGAAGCATGACAAAATCAGTTTGATGCACCTCATGTATTCTCACTGTTTGCTATACATGAACCATTCTTAAGGGGTTTATTTAATAGATGTAAATGGATGTAAAAATATAGCCATATAGTTTATTATAATATAAAAATTTTTTGTCTTCAATTCTATCTTTAGACAATAATTGTAGTGAGAACATTGATTATTTTGGGAATTAAGATGCTTATTTGAGGTATTCACTTTGCTTGGCACTTAATACATCATGTGTGAAGTGTGTTAGTCGCTGGGAGTCTGTTGACTGTGGAGCAAAATTGGAACTTCCAATTTCCTGTTGCCCTAGACACCGCCTAAACACAAAAAGGAGATGATAGATACAAAAGTTTGGTGATCAAGATTAAGGTTTACCAAAGTGATGGAAAGCCTGAAGTGTGGAGAAATAAAGGATCTGCTAATTATGCAAAACATTGTATGTGGTTGTAATGTCATGGCTTGGGATTGCTTCTGGATAAGGCTAACTAATGTTTATTGATGATCCAACTCATGACGCTAGCAGCAGAATGAATTCTGAATCTACAGAAACACTCTATCTGTCAATATACACAGAGTGTAATTGGGAAGCTCTTTATCATGCAGAAAGACAATGACCTGAAACACAACAAATGATTTCATAGGGGGGAGAAAGTGGAGAGTTTAAACCCAGTTGAGAAACATTTTTTCTCTTGAGGTGGAGACTAAAAGGAGAAACCCCCAATATGAACAACAAAGCTGAAAAAGCAGCATAAAATAAGTACGCAAGAGTTTTGTGATCACAACGGGGTCTATTATGCAGCTATTAAAAGGCTATCTGTTCCAAAACTTTGCTTACCTAAAAATGGAGTGGTTTGCCATCAGAAGTACACACATAGGTGGAAATATCAGGAAAAGAAAGCTGACATTGCCATTTAATACATTCAGAAGGGGCTGTTGGAAAGTATGTACAAACTGGAAAAAAAAAACTGTTTAAATGTTAATTTGAACCTATGGGTCATTGCTGTATTTCTGTTACCGTCAGATTGTATTATGCAAGTTGACTGCTATGCATGTAAGGCTATAGTGTTCGTTGTTTGCTAGTTGTTATATAGAGTAAGATATGTTTTCATAGTCTGTGACCTATTCACTTGCTCATTATGTTCTTCATGCAAACTGAATTGTGTCTCTGAACTGTGTTTTTTCTGATATAGACTTCTGTGTATATCACAAAATATATTTCACTAGTACCAAACATTCATTATAATCTAGCTTTTCTTCATAAATCACTGAAATATGCTAAACAAGACTGCAATATTAAATACATAATGTAATGGAATTATTATAGACCTAGAAGCTTGTGGTTTGTGTCAGACAGCCATTTTAAGTACCGATAATTGCGCCTATTGGCAGATCACCCTGGCATTGCAAGTGACTACAGATCTGAAAGCTGGTCTACCCATTATATTTTTTTTCCTAAAACTGAAGGCTTTAGCTCTCAGTGCTCACAGGACCTCTACATTCAAATTCAAATTCAGTCCCCAAACATTGTGTATCTTTTCAATCCCATTAGCTTTCATTCATTTGCCATATTAGCATCAATATTCAGTGCCTGACAGATGTGGCCAGGGCTATGGATATCTCATGAGACCAGATAACATTCATTTCAGACCTAAACATTTCCCTTTCATTACCCCCTGTGTGAAATGGTTCCAACAGTCTAATACCTTGTATGTGATAACACTGGAATTGTGAGGATCACATGTTTGGGGAATATGCTACTATTATCCATTTCAATTCCATAGCATTGCTGTGGGGATTTGCCAAAGACCTTTGCAGATTTTTAAGGGCATTTGTTTCATGGCTTAATGAGGATTGCGAACTGCCTAACATCAGTAGCATTTATTAATATATCACAGAGATCCAGGACCATGAACACTGAAGATAGTGTACTTACTTCATCTTACTTAATAAAAATAAATATTAAAATAAGAAAGACTCTGAACCAGAAAAAATATGTATATAGAGTGTTAATGCTCCAAGGATCTTAGTAAGTTCTCACTTCAGTACTCCCATAAGGGGCTAATATATATGCAATATATGTGCATATTATCAAGTCTGTGTAAATCCAGTAGATATGTTCAGGGTGACATGCTTGCACTGTGGATGGTGATAACATCTCACAGCTCCAGGGCCTAGGGTTTGATCCTGAGCTTGGGTTACCGTGGGCTGTTTTCTCTCCTGGTTTTCCTTCAGTTCTCTAGTTTCCTTCCACCCCCCTAAAACATGCCTACAAGTGAATTGCTGATGTGTATATATGTTTGTGTGTAGGTGTAAAAAATGCCTTATGATACGCTGATCCAGAGTGGATTCCTTCCTTCTGCCTCATGGCTCATGTATAATGTTCTTGGGACAGACTCTAGATTCACCTTAACCTTTTACTGAAAATGTATGAATTAATACATATAGTCATGTTACGGTGTTGGTAAGTGTTTTCTTGATTCTGGATAAATTACCCTGGGAATGTCAAGGCCACAGTATATAAAACTTTTCTTTTTCCTCCAACATTTCAGTGAGTCTTCTTATCCTAGATAGGGCAGAGTCATCCTAGAAGAGACCAATCACATCATGTTTCATCTCTGGGTAAAGGTTTAGGAAAAATATACAACAGAAAGCTTGTAAGCCATAAATTATTTGTGGCATGTTTCCATGTTTTACAGTTCAGATGAGAATTTGGTGTTTGGTCTTATTAATGTGTTTTTCAAACCTAAGGCTTTAGAAAATATGAAGAAAAAACTTGGTGGTGGTCTTGGGGAAGTATAAGTGGTCCCGAACATTCAAAGAAGCAAACTATATTTTGAGTGACCTTCAAGCCACTGCAGTAAAGCATATCAAAAACCATTAGGAACTTGTTGATAAGTGGAATATTTTTTACCAAGCTCACAGAATGACCGAGCACTGTTTCACTTCCCTGCTCAGGCTAGCCCACGGCTGTCATGAGTCTATGGTAGCACACTAGTGCCATTTCTGATTAACAGTAAGACACTTTTAGCATTGACACAGCAAAGAAAAAAAAAGTAGTTTTACTTGCTGGAGTTGTTTATGACCTGTCAGTGTGTTCAGACTAAACATTCTGCAATCTCACTACTTATAATCACACACTGCATGCTTAGCTTAAGTTCCACTCTAATTAAATGGTTTATGATGCTAGTAGTACTAACCCTAACCCTGTCTATATGATTTGTGCTGGAATATTACTGATGCTAAATATTATTCATAATTGAGCACCTTCATCACAGTAGATGTCTACACAGAGCACACAACATCAACAGGGACTCCTCACATCCAAGTCACAACCTGTTTAACCTCCTTCCACCCAAAAAGAGACATCCATCCATCCATCTTTTATTCCAACAACTATCATCCTACTCTACATTATACCACAAGCACCCTGATGGCTCACTAATGCTGTCCTGATTTTACTGCCATTAATCATCATGCAGTTCAGCTCCAACCTGTACATTTTCTATCATTTCTGTATAATTGTATATAATTGTATTTGTAATTTACAAAATATTTGATATTATCTTCCATAAATCTGTATACCATCTGTATATACATTATATAACATTTGTACAGTTGTACATGCAATATACATATCTTATAGTGTACATTTATAAATTTGTATCAATACATCTCTATGTATACATCTCTGCATCTTAGATGCATATTCTTTTCTGTGTTTTGGGTGTTTCAAAGCTGCAAAGGTGTTCCTTTTTATTGGTGTCGCTGGACAAAGAAAAAGAGTGCACCCGGCTCTGCCCTTCACTCCCAAACCAGCGATTGTCCACTCACGCCAAGTTTTGTATTGTAAATTGTTCTGTTTTACTAAATTGTGTACTGTAATTTTTTAATTGCTAACAAATTACAGAATACCACCCCATACTGATCATTCTTTAAGACCCCCAGGTAGGATAAGCCATGTTTCGACTTATATATTCAAGCTGCAATGATGTCATCTCTATCGTAAGTCTACTATGCACTATATATATATATATATATATATATATATATATATATATATATATATATATATATATATACTACTATAGAAACATGTCATCTCAAAAGAAACTAATAAAATAATAATTTCCAGAGTGTAAAATAATTACATAAATATAAAAGAATTAAAAACAATGGGAGAGATTTTATGTTTATAACATCTGAGTATTAAAAACTTAAAAAGTATTGAATGTATTAATCAAGATACATTAAGAACAGATAAAAATGTGTGATTAAGTTGCGATTAAATATTTTAATCGATTGCCAGCCTTGTTATACACACACACACACACACACACACACACACACACACACACACACACACACACACACACACAAGTCACCACCTGGATTTAATTAAACAAATAGGTAAGAGCCTCCCATTGGATGATAACTGCATGGATAATTATGTTCCAGCTGGCACCAAGTTATTTAACAGTGAGCAGCTTCTTCTTTCTTAAACAACCATGTTGGAAGACACGTCCTGTGGTCGTGGAAAATGTGTTTATCTGTTTCAGAAGGGTTAAATTATTGGCAAGCATCAAGCAAAGAAAACATTTTAGGAGATTGCTGAAACTACTAAAATTGGGTTAAGAACTGTCCAAACGCATTATTCAAAACTAGAAGGATAGTGAGAATCATCATCTTCAAGGAAGAAATGTGTTCAGAAAAAAATCTTTAATGACTGTGATTGGTAATCACTTAAACCTTTGGTGATATCAAATCTTAAAAAACAACAACAGTAGAATTCACGGCTATGTTTAATAGTGAAAGTAAGAGCATTTCCACACGGACAATGCGAAAGGAACTCAAGGGATTGGGACTAAACAACTGTGTAGCCTTAAGAAAACCACTTATCAGTGAGGCTAATCGGAAAAAAAAGGTTTCAATTTGCTAGTGAGCATTAAGATTGCACACTGAAGCTATGGAAGAAGGTCATGTGGTCTGAGGAGTCCAGATTTAACCTGTTCCAGAGTGATGGGCACATCAGTGGTAAGAAGAGAGACAGATGAACTGATTCACCCATCATGCCTAGTGCCTACCGTCCAGGCCTGTGGGGGCAGTGCTATGATCTGGGGTTGCTGCAGTGAATCAGGTCTTGGTTCTGCAGTGTTTCATGCCCAAAGAATGAGGTCAGCAGACTACCTGAATGACCAGGTTATTCCATCAATGGATTTTCCTTCTTCCCTGAAGGCACAGGCATATTCCTGGATAAAAATGCCAGGATTCATCAGGCTCAAATTGTGAAACAGTGGTTCAGGGAGCATGAGACATCAGTTAATTTGCTGTGTACCTGTACTGCCTATTTTGGAGCCAGGCAATAGACGTCTTATCCCACTAACACCACAGTGTTTTAATTAATGTACAGATTTTGATAGAATGTCACTACCGCATTTCATCTTGCCTTCTTGAAAGACAGATCAGATGCAACGTTCATGACAACAGTGGGTGGTTTCCACCAACAGCGTCCTCCTCCCCTCATTGTTGTTCAGTGTTTCCTACCATAGACTTACAAAAACTGCCATTCTCATATGAAAAAGATGCTTTAAGCTGTCACACTGGGGCTCTTAGTCATTAGATTGAGGATTCTAAGACGTGTCCTTGCACTGATCTCTGTAGAATGTTCGGTCCTAGTGAGAACAGCTTTGCTGAAATGTTTCCTTCAGTTACCAAAAAAACAAGAGAGAGAATGATTTGTAAGCAGTTCTATAAGGTAAAGGGTTTTTTTTTTCCTTTAGTCTCTTGAAATAATTTGAGCTCATGTCATACAGTACAAAAACATATTGCAATTTTGTTGGGAAGGGCAGGAGAGCAGAGGTGTGTAGTTCTTTTAATACTGCAGGGAAGATCATACCAACATCTGAACTTATTGGAACGTCTGAATCCAATCACACTTTGTACACGAGGCTGTTGTCCTGCTTGTGCTTTTTTCATTAAGGATCTTTATTGTAGTGCTGCAAAATGTTTTCAATTTCTTCCCTTTTTTTCTTTTATTTTTAAACAAGTCACTCATGCATAAATCCAGATCATGTCTTAGACTCCACCAATGTTCTTTCCTTTTTTTTTATTTCCAGATCTGTCTATCCTTTTTTATTCTTTTTGAGTGGAATAGATTTTCTCTTCAGAGTTATAACAGTGGTTATTTTGTCTCTCTTCTCTGCCCAGTCTTTTCCCCTCTGACCTCATATTGTATCTGTATTGTTTTTGAAAACACAATGGTTGCACTGGGTATTACAGCACTTCTCTCTAGCACGCTCATGTTTTTGCAATCTGATCTTGGAGATATATTTATAGGTCTATACATGGATCGTTTCTAGATACTAATTTGTGAAATTGTAGCAAGGCAGCATGTGCTATAACATGTGTGGACACACACACACACACACATGCACACACATCTCCATAATATAGACCGTGTGGGAGCTCAAATGATTGCAATTTGCTCCATTTGTGTAGCTATATGGGATTGGTTGACATAGAAGTGTTGATGATGGGGTGTAAGTGTTAGGTTCCGATGGACCCATCCACCCTGACGCCCTGATTATGGGTAATTTAGCCCTGCTGTGCTGGCATGGGATCCTACCCACGCTGCCGGAGTGTGCAGGAGTCCGTGTGTGTGTGTCTGTGTGCGTGCTTTTGTGTGAGGAAATTAGCTAGTCACTGACTTTCCATTGCCATTACCATGTGGATCATTTGGATTGCAATTCTGAAACTCATAAATACACAAATTGATTTTGTATTTGGGTGTAACGTCCCCTGAGCACACCTGCAAGCTGTGTTTACCCTGTCCTCATATGCAATTACTAAAGATTGTATTAACATTTCATTTATGTCACAGCAGGCCTGCATGATAATATCAAAAAATGGTAATCATTTATCACTTGTTAAGAATAAAATACAAAAATAAATGCATAATAAATACACTATAGTTACTGATCAGGCATAACATTGTGACCACTAGCCTAATATTGTGTGTCCCACTTTTTGCTACCAAAACAGTCCTGACCCAATGAGCATTACCAGCATTCACGACTGTTCCTTTCTCGGAGCACTTTTGATAGATACTTCCCACTGCACACCAGGAACATCCCACAAGAGCTGCATTTTCGGAGATGCTCTGACCCAGTTGTCTAACCATCACAATTTGTCAAACTCGCCCAAATCCTTACACTTGCTAATTTTTCCTGCTTGCAACACATCAACTTAAAGTACAAAATATTATCTTGCTGCCTAATAAATCCCACTCACTAACAGGTGCCATGATGAAGAGATAATCAGCGTTATTCACTCATCAGTCATAATGTTATAGTGTCATAACCTGTGCTTTTGTGTGTGCATTGTGTGGCTCACTGGGAACCTTTTGGGGTGTCGGGTGTCAATACTTTTGTCCATATAGTGCATGCATCAATTATGTTTTTTTTTTTTTTTCATTGCAAATACAAATACTATTAGATATTAATACAATAAGAAATATGTAAGTATATAATATAATGCAATTATAATATAAGAAATGCATGCATTAACACACACGTATCCATGTGTATAGGTTCTACAAATTGTAGTTGACAATAAAAAGTAAAGTGCCACCAAAAGAACATCATGTTTACTTCTAATCGAGTTGAAGGAACGAGGTGGCTGTATGTGGGTCTAGTGAATGTACTGTGTAAGATGGAATAATTATCGAGCCACTTGTTCATAATTGCTCTACAGCTGACCCTAGTAATAGAACTGCCTTCTCATCCACACTTTTCCTGCCTTAAGCCGGTCCATCTGCTAATCTGGTAATAATTGTCTGTTATTGTACGTTACTAATGCAGTAATGTGTTTTGTATGAGACAAATGGGGCTCTCAGTATTCGTTGTAATTGGAAATTCAGACCCGATTGTCCATGCCATGCCGGTTTCACTTTGATGTTGATTTCACGGTGCTTTTGAATATCAGACTTTTGCTGGATAGGTGATTTTCTCAGCAAGATCGCACAAAACGCTGAGTGAATGTAGAAGGACTAAATGGTGTAAATATTTGCTGGATCGCAAAAAGCATGTCCTGGCTCTTTTACATCATGTCAAATGTTTGTATTTGTTAAAAAAAAAGTACCTAGATTAAGCGTTCTGTCCCTATTTGCAGTAATTGGCAGTTCTGCAGTATTTGGACAAGGTAAAGAGTACTTAATTAGCAATACATGCATAACATATACAGTACATACATAAAACAATGTAAAATATTGGCCCACCACAACCCATTAGAACAGCTTCATGCAACCCGCCATAGATTTTTGACAAATCTCTGCAGCTGTTTTTAATGATGATGATGATGATGATGGTGATGAATTCTGTGTTCGGACACCAGAAGGCAATAGGACATGATTTACATCATTTTCATTCTCCCCAAACTGTTTAATACATCTTAATGCTCTGTGAATGGGGGTGGAGTTAACCTGTTAGAGGCCACTCCCAGCAACACAGAAATGATTCATGATAAGATAAATGTGAGCAGTTAGAATGACTTATAGGTTTATAAATCAGTCCCATTTTGATTGAAATGATATTGATTTGCACTGAGTCTTCCTTTTTCTCTCAAGTGGGCCCAAGGTCTGCTAGTAAAATGCCAAAGCAGCATACAGTAATATAACCACTGATTTGTTTTGAATCTTTCACCTGCTGTGTCTCACATAGCATACTACACCTTATTCACTATTCTGCACATCCTCTACTATACATTATGTTCATGTGCATTATGTAGAAGCGGATTATTATTATATGGAAATAACATCAACGACAAATTATTTAGCTTTTAATAGCAATAAAAATGACTGCATAGTCTATAATAAAAGCTTTTCGAAGCAGCCTCCACTGTGTCTTAATTCATTCCTGTTAGGATTATGTTAGTGGACAATGTTTCCTCTTCGCTATTGCACCTCATCTGGTCCTGTTACATGACTGACTGCACCTGAATCATGATTTTTGTTAACGAGCACGAGGATATAAACTTCATCTTACACCCCCCCCAGTTTGTCTCAAGTTTGTCATTCATGGTCTTCTTGGTTTATGTTTCTGCTCCTGGTTCTTGTTCTCTCTTCTAGTTTTAAGTGTATTGTTTCTCTGCACTTGCATCCTATTATCGCCATATTACATGACAATTCCTGTTGTGTAATTTGGGATCAAGACATTTTGTGGTGTTGCACATTTTCTCATGGCCTATATGTTATATTCTGCATGTTTTATAGAGGCTTTCAAAAGCCTTTACAAATTGCAAGACACAAAGTGTGCTTCTCCCCATCATGCATTTGTAGTATTTCCAGAAGGGCAAAATGTGGTTAGTTGGGTATGTAGTACACTTTGGACAATTTGTGGTAGCCAATGTTTGTGTGTGATTTTATTTTCCACCCAGTACCATGAATGAATTGGCACAGTGGAAGTGCTTTGGCTTTAAATCTGTCATGTAATCTGAGGAACGATGAATCTGCAACCTTGGTGTAACCATAGACAATTGACTGTCCTTCTCCTCACCTGTTGCTAATGTGACTCGCTCTTGTGGGTTCCATCTCTACAACATCAGAAGGATTCGAGCATTTCTGTCCAGACAGGCTGCTCAGGTGCTTGTTCAGTCTCAATGTCATTTTGAGACTGAACTACTGCAGCTCTCTGCTGGCAGATCTTCCTCTGAACGCTATTTGTCCACTGCAAATGATCCAAAACGCAGCTGCACGACATGTGTTCAACCTGCCACCCCACTGGTGCGCTCCCTCCACTGGCTTCCGGTAGCTGCAAGACTGATTCTTGCCTACAAAACTAAAAATGGACCAGCACCATCTTAATCTAGAGATCTCATCACACCTCGCACTGCACCATGCTGTCTGAGATTCTACAGCACTGCTCGACTTGTTCCACCTTCTCTCAGGGTAAGAGGTAAGTATACCTCAAGGCTCTTCTCCATTCTGGCACCAAGGTGGTGGATTGAACTTCCCCTAGATGTCTGAACAGCAGAGTAACTGGCTTTAGCTGAGTCTTCAAGCGATGGGTGAAGACCTACCTTTTCCTGAAACACTTAAACTAACACTTTTTTTCAGCTTGCTTTGTTTAAAAAAAAAAAACAATCCTCTGAGTTGTAGGCTGATGGAATCTTCAGTTTGTAATTTAGTGAACCAATGTTGATTTATTTATTGATAGAGATCCAAAGCACTTTTGCTCTAGATAAGGGCGTCTGCTAAATGCTGTAAATGTAAATGTAAAAAAAAAAGCCACATCCAGGTGCAGGCTTAATGAACATTAAATGCAGCAGTTTAAGTTATGTTTGGCGCTGCCTCCTGATGAACATTTGGCCTGCAGTGGACAAATCATTTTCCCTGTAGAGTTCATCACATTATTACCCACAGTGCACCATAAACAACTGACATACACTACTTCTACGCTAAGTACAGTACAGTTGCCTTCCCCTTGAAATGTACTTGTTATGATCGACATTAGAGTAGCTCATTGGAGAGATATTGGAGTGAAGTTTCTCCTGAGATTTGCTCCTCATATCATCTCTGGGAGTTTTTTCTTGCCACTGTTGCCACAGGCTTGCTCCTTAGGAATGAACTTAGGAAGAATCTTCATATATATATATATATATATATATATATATATATATATATATATATATATATATATATATATATATATATATATATATACACACACATATACACACATAATATTTACATTATAACACTACTGGTGATTGAATTACTGATTATATCTTCATCATGGCACCTGTTAGTGTGTAGGATATATTAGAAATCAAGTGAACATTTTCTCCTCAAAGTTGATGTGTTATCATCATCTTCTTCTTTCGGCTTCTCCCATTAGGGGTCGCCACAACGTATCATCCGTCTCCATAGCGCCCTGTCCTCTACATCTGCCTCTTTCAAACCAACTACCTGCATGTCTTCCCTCACCACATCCATAAACCTCCTCCTTGGTCTTCCTCTACTTCTCTTTCCTGGCAGCTCCATCCTCAGCATTCTCCTACTGATATACCCCATGTCTCTTCTCTGCACATGTCCAAACTATAAGCAGGAAAATTGGGCAAACATAAGGATTAGAGAGAGTTTGACAAGGACCAATTTGTGATTTCTAGATGACTGGGTGAGTGCATTTCCAAAACTGCAGCTCTTGTGGGATGTTTCTGGTCTGCAGTGGTCAGTATCTATCAAAAGTGGTCCAAGGAAGGAAAAGTGGTGAACCGGCGATAGGGTCATGAGCGGCCATGGTTCATTGATGCATGTGGGGAGTGAAGGCTCGTCTGTGTGGTCCAATCTAACTGACGAGCTCCTGTAGCTCAGATTGCTGAATAAGTTACTGATATTAATGCTCAATGGGTCGAGACTGTTTTGGCAGCGAAGAGGGAACCAACACAATATTAGGCAGGTGGTCATAATGTTATATTTTCGGGTCGGTGTGTTTATGTATATAACAACCTGACATTGTTGTGTATGTTTTCAAGTTTGATATTAATAATAATACAAAAAAAGAATGTGCTCAATGTGTGAGGCGGACAGTAAACAAACTTGTGGTCCACCACTTTAAACATTTCTAAAAAAAACTCAGATTTTAACCATATTCTGCATATACAAAGCATTAAACAGACATGTACAGAACCAATAGCCCTGTACTGAAAAATACGGTACGAATACATGTACTGTTACAACCCCATATTTATATATAGTGATATAATAACCCACCATAATGATTCTAGACAGTTCGTTTCTTTGTATGGGGGTAAACTCACAAAATCAGTAGGGAATTATATAATTATTTCCCCCACTGTATTTGGGCTGTCAAAATGAACGCGTTAAGGCAATTTTAACGGCAGAAATGTTATTAATGCGCAATTATTGCAGCATTCATTTCTGTTTGACCATTTTTAATACAAATATAAATAAATACATTTAAAAGTGACAAAATTAAAACTTTCAACACATCACATTTATTCACAATGTCCTTTTTTAACTCAGTTATAAAAAAATTGTAAACTCCACCAAAACATTTTTTTTAATCATTAAACATTTGCTTTACTGATGCGGCAAGTCTCAGATCAAGCACCAAAACCCGCCATGAAGCGCACATTTGGCAATTACAACCGTCCGTGTGGAAACAGCAAAAGTTTCGTTTGGTGTCCTGGTCATTTACGTTATTTAAAACACCATAATCACTTTAAAACATTTACAAGTATATTTTGCCTTCATGCTCTGTGTTGAGTTTGGTTTTACTAATAATAAACATACATTTGCATAAAGCATCCATATTTGTCCATAGCCATGTTGATTAGAGTATTAAAAACCTGAAAAGTATTAATTTAAGGTACATTTAGAACAGATAGAAATCTTAAAATGAATATCAATGCATATGTGCATATAATATTCAAATATGATTCACTGTCTCAGGTAAAGAATTCTTTACACTCTATTTATTTATACTAAAGTGTATTGGGACACCTGAATTTTCCAGCCATATGTGGTTCTTTTTTCTATTATCACAAAGGCACACAATTGTATAAATTGTCAACAAAACATGTCCAAGCATGACAATGCCCCTGTGCACAAAGCCAGCTCCATGAAGATATAGTTTACATGGGTTTGAGTGAAAGATCTTAAGTGGCCTGCTATAGAGCTCAACCCAACTAAACACCATTGGGATGAATTGGAATGCTGACTGCACCCCAGGCCTCTTTACCCTACATCACAAATCTATCAACACAAATCTTGACAAGCACACTCCAACATCTATTGAAACATCTTCCCAGAAGAATGGAGGTTATTACAACAGCAAATAGGTATTAAATGTTAATGGAATTATTGCATACAAATCTTATGGTCAGGTATCCACAAACGTTTGGCCATACAGTCTATCTGATATAGATATATATATATATATATATATATATATATATATATATATATATATATATATATATATATATTTCGTATAGATCTAGAAAATAAACTAAATAAAAAAAAAATGTATGACGTGTGGAAATCTATGATTGGTTTCTTTATGCTAAATTGCACAATAATGGGATTATCTGATGGCTTTTACCTTGTGGGGACATTTTACTGGTACCAATGAAGAAAATTCAAATTTCACGTAAAAAAAAAAATATATATATATATTTATTTATTTTTTAATAAAAAAGGAGCCAAAAGGTTTCCTTATGTAACAAAGGTTAGACTAGAATTACATTGAAATTAGGCATAACATTAATTAGCTGCATTAATAATTGTCAGAAAAAGGTCCACACATGGATTGTAAGACAAATATGTGTGTGTATGTGTGTGTGTGTGTGTCATCCCTATTGTGTTATAGCTGTGACCCAGTCTAAAGCTTGGATTGGAGGCACAGGGCTGAGGATCAAGCGTTAAGAGCAGTGCTGACACTCTGCAATAAATCATTTATACAGCCTGCCTTCACACAGACCCGGCACTGCCAAGAGCCTTCAAACACATACATCATTTACCAGGCCTCTCTATAACTCGCTCTATCAATAATGTGTATAGCCTGTATGTTAGGCGTAGAGCTCCTAAGCTGTGCTCAGATACTCGTGTGTAACGTACACACACACACACACACACACACACACACCATATACATACCGATATCACAGTATGGGGTACATCATGTTCAAACTGTATGTTAATGATCCGCCCACAGCTACTGTACATATGCTGGCTTCACTGTGTGGTCACTGTGAATATCAGGACAAAAATTTCCACCATATGGACCTAGAAGTGGGCTAGACATAATTATTGATGAAGGCGATGGGCAAAAAATAAAAAGAAAGAAAAAAGGAAAAGAAAAATGCTGTTTCTCTATCTGGGAGTGGTTTTTTTCTTTTTCTGTGTATTTTCTTCCGAGTAAAAGAAAAAGAGGCCAGAGACGTGACACAGAACAAAGAGTTTCTTTTTCTGTCTCTCATTTTCTCTCTGTCTATCTGTCACTTTCTCTCTCTTTCTCTCCCTCTCCTCCTCCCTCTCACTCTCTCGTTCTCTCTATTTCCACATCTTGGCCTGTGGAGACATATGCAAGCCTCCTGACTTTCGTTCAATAAAATATGCCGAGTCCTACTTTCCCTGAGACGCAGGAAGCGTTCATCGCTGCTTTCCACAAACACGATCCTTCCTGTTGCTTTATAGGCTTTTGAGTAAATTCTGCTTTTATAAATATCATTTATTAAACAGCTTTTTTTTTTATAGCCGAACGTTGCAATCCTCTTCTGTCATCCATTAGCAGAAAACAATAAAACTCCATCAGGATAAAACACACATACACACAAAATACACAATATACTCACATCCACCCCTTTTCTAAGAGCATTAATCCTCATTTAGCGCTCAGTGTGTCCAGGGATCCGATTCAATTTTAAGGCGTTTTGGTTGGTTGGTGCATGGGACCTGGTCATACCCCTATGCCCATTAGCATGTCACTAGCTTGGGTTCAGAGCACAGAACAGCAAACACTGCACACGTTATGCTTGGCTTGAACTAGAAACGATGGAATGTGCTTTTGTGTTCTACAATCTTAGATCCTGCTTTGTAGCAGATAATAATGAATGCAGTTAATATTAGCATTTTTAAGATACTGCAGTTCTGAGATCACAAATGCACACATTCAAGGGAAAATGGGAGTTCTGAAGTGCTTCTGTGCAGCATTATAGAAATATATGGATTTATGTTATCAGCCTTGACCTCATTTAAAATGAGACGTTTTCATAATCTGTTTCACCCTAAAAGCTTAAAGTACCATAATGATATTTTAAACAAAATTTCCTGTAAAATGTACATTAAATACAGGAAATAATTAAATTAGCAGTAAATTAGCAAATGAACACTGAAATTTTGCATTTAAAGTCGGGTAATATTTACTCTGGACATCCAAACCTGTCTAATTCAATCCAGTTTAATCCTGTCTAATCTAACCCAGTCTAGCTCAGTCCAACCAAATCCAATCTATCCCAGTCTAATCCAGTTCAAACTATTATTTTTTTCCGTAGTCCAGCCCAATCCAAGTCTACTAATCTAAATTGAGGACGGGGCAGCAAAACCTCATTATCTAGTTTTAATTATAAATTTTCACAAGCAGTGTATTTGTATGTTCATGCAAAATAATAATTCTAATTTAAAAATTGCAATTTGACCCATTTACATATTAAAAACGTACTTGCCTAAATGACAATCAGCAGAATGAGTGATTATATAAGAACATTAAACATGCAGCATGTCAGCTGGAGGCATCATAGACTTTTGGAAGGAAAGAATTAAGGGGTGCTAATGTATCTAACAGTGTAGCTTCGACTTGTCTGTTTGTCCAACATGGTGGATCAAGTCGTACACCAATATCTAAGGCCATGTCCACACTAATACGTTTTTTGAAAACCCATTTGTTACTCTCAATTCTGGCCTTCATCTACACTGAGACAGCTTTGTCAGTCAACGAAATAGTAGATTTTTTAAACTCTCTACAAAGTGGCTAAATTTGAAAATGGTGTAAAAATGGAGGTTTTTGAAAACTATGGTGCATATTTAGTCATGCTGCTGCGTTTCATGGAGGTGGAAAGTAAATAAACGGCAAGCGGAAATGATGCAGATCAAAACCACTTGCGATTTAATGAAATAGAAACATAACCTTCGGTTGATGTATTTTGATTTGTTAACGTAGCAACTTTACACATGAACGATGGAATGATTGGTCGTGTTGTCACAATGGCCAGGATCTTTTGATCAACAGACACTGCCCAGATAATTTTAGAGTCAAAGATTGGGATGAAATAGGAAGTTCATTATTTCAGGACAGATCTCTGCCACTAGCTTTGTTAAACATGGGTTTAGGAACATGCACTGACTTTTGGAGCTTTGAGAAAACTGCAAAATGCAGTTATGCAGCACAGTCTTTTAGGGCTGCTGCTATCGATTATTTATTAATCGAGTATTCTAATAATCATTCAATCGATTAATCAAATACAATTTTTTTAATTAAAAAGCAATACTAATTTAGAGAGAGAAAATGAGACAGGTCGCTTAAAATGAACAAAAAATTTGTTTTTCTTTTTACAAAAATTTAATTGCATACAAGAATATCTGTGAAAACTATTTAGTCCATTTAACTGCCATGTTACATCAAAATACAAATACAGTGCGTTTAAAAAAAGCCCTCCGCATAGAGTAAGTTATAGGAAAATATTAGTTTAATTAAACTCAATATTATTCTTATGTATATTATTCTCTCTGATGTATTTATTTATTAAATCTCGTACAGTATCGCGATGTGTTTTTCTTGTCTCCTGAAAAGCTGCTTGAAATCTTCCCACAAACTAAATCCGTGTATTTATCGGCAGCTTTAAAACGTGCTGCACTACTCTGCTCTACACGGCCACAGCAGAGAGACATTTTAAACGCAGTGTACATAAATAAAAATCTGAAAATCAATTTCAAACTACTTTAAAAACAGCAACCGCACTGTGCTGTTTTCTTTGTTTTTATTTGAAATGACCCCAAAATTTCTGACATTTTCTTATCTTTGTGTAGTTAAATAGACTAAACGAAGCAAGGAATCGTTTCAGCCCTACAGTCATTTCATCAATAAATGTATCTAAGAACCACCTACTTGTACGCAAAGGCCTATAGCCTCGATGGCAAAAATGAATTTGTTTTACATTCACGGTATTTGGCAGATGCTCTTCTTACAATGATCTCATTTATACAACCAATTAGTTTATGGTTGAGGTCCTTTCTCAAGGGCTCATAAACAGCATTTTGGCAGTGCTGTGCTTTTAACTCAATATCAATGTCTTAACCACTAAGCTACAAATTCTACAGAATATCCTGAGATCAATTCAATGAAAATGATCAACTCGTAATCAATGATCAATTTATCTACATACTGCTTCAACAATGAAAATTTATTTCAGTTCACTGACGCTGACTACATTCTGCCTTGAAATTGCAGTGCAATTGCAGTATCCAAAGGTTTATTTTACTCCTGGAATCCCAGAAGTGCATATCCATGTAAGTGCAGAAAGACATTAAAATCATAACCTTCGACATCCTGAATGTTGTGGCCAGAAAAGTGTACCCAAAAAAAAAAATCACACGCTCTATAACCTGTAGGCTGGACGCCCAAGGCTAAGACTATGCAGCACAAAAGTGTTATATAACTTCACTAATAGTGCGACATGATAGTGAAAGACACACTAGCACTCAGCACTAACCTGAACAACACATCGGGCGAAGGTTTCATGTAAGTGTTTTACTACAGTGAAGTACAATAGGTAGAAAAAAAAAAGTGCTCACATTTTTTTGAGAGAACAAACGTTTTATGCTCCACAGCAAGATTGACACCCTACTCCAGGTCCTGTCCAAGAAATCTGAATTCCTGATCTGTCAACTAAAAGAAAATGCGCATCAGATGATGGAAGCTGAGGAGACGGTTGGTGAAATATTGTTTTTGGCACTGATGGCAGAAGAATCAATAGTTTACAAACAGCCGGAGTGTGGACTAAACCGTATGAACTCCATGCGCATTATTTTGCTCTACTATTATGCAGTGATGTTTTTCACAGAGTAAAGAACTTAGACTTGCGGCTCTATCTAGCGTGCCTTTGAAAGCTTTTTTCTGTTAATTCTTCAAGGTCGTGTTGAATGTCTAAGAATAAAAAGTCATGTTTTAGGGGATTATGTAGCTTCTGTCCAGTCCATGTTTTTAGATATACTGGAGGGAAAATCAAATCATTGTCTTCCCTTTTACGAAACATATAAAAGAATCAGGGACAACTTTCAGATTGTTGGCATGCAGCATAGATTTTTATGTTTATGCACATCAGGCACATGGATGTTTCGTTGTGTATATACATGCGCTTTGGTATTGAAGCTCAGGAGATGTATGTGACCCACTTTTTCCTCTGTGCTGTTCTACTAGAGAGAGATACACACACACACACACACACATATACCACAAAACACCAACATCAGAGAGAAGGAGAAAAAAGAGAGGGGGCGGATGAGTATACGCAGCCAATACTGCATCACGCTCTCCCGATTCAAAAATCAATCCCCCCATCTCTCCGTCTCCTCGCTAGTAGGCTGGACAGGTAATTGTCCATGCAACAGTAATAATTTAAACGATTTCAACATTTACTCCGTGTGCATCTGTCCATGTGTGCACATTAGTAGACCCATAAAGAAATAATTATGAGCCATGGCATGATCCCAAGACATAACTCTTCACTTATATAAACCATTGGTTCTTATCAACTGAGTCTTTTTTCCCCTTATTTCCAAAATAGATGCTTTATAAAAGCTTCAAAATCTTCTTGGAAGTGTGCCATGATCTTGCAGCACAAGTGGCACTGCATCGACTGCTGCAAATATGTATTCAATTACAAAGCGAGAGTGTACTGTAGGAGAGAGAGTGTGTGTGTGTGTGTGTGTGTGTGTGTGTGTGTGTGTGTCTCAGTGTTTATTTGCGCTCAGTAATTGAAGAGCGTGGAGACTGCTGTTAATCGTACATGCGCTTGAACGTAGGCAAGCATTGTCCATATAATTGGAAGAATAATGAATGAAGGTATGGATGTATTAGGTTTAAGCGAATTAGAGAGTGAGAGCAAAAGAGAGAGAGAGAAGGTGAGAGAAAAAGATATATATATATAAAACACGAAGCATAAGGGAGCACTTGAGAGTAAAGCAGTCTCTAAGCTCTTTTTGGAGAGCATTAGCGTTACCTGATGAGTAGTAAAAGTCTGCATTTGTCATCCTGACACTCCTCTGGCCCCCTCAGAGGCAAGCCGCAGTATAACGAGTAGCCCTGATGGATCACTAGACTGCTACTATACAAACTCTAGTGCTGCACATATAGCATAATGAACACATTGCATCCCATCTGCTTTACTAGTGGATCTGTATGGAAGACATATGCTTATTTTCCTTTTCGTCTTCTTTCTTTCTACTTCTTTATTTTTTATATAATATATATATATACACACACACACACACACACACACACACACACTTGTCTATGACAGCTGCCGGTGTAAAAAATTCACAGACTGGCATTAGTGTCTTTATATTTAATTCAAAAGGCAATCACGGTTAACGTAATACAGGTTTGATACAAAATGCCTCACTTTTTTTTATTACTCATTCTATTATTTAATTATCACATGAATTTCTCATTGGCAGTCAGTGTGTGTTTCAATCATCCTTTTCTCTTTCCCTGTCTGCCACAGCCAATGATTCAAACTTTCTTCATCCCTTTTTGTTAAACATTTCCAACTCCTATAAGGCAGACTGAACAAAAAGGCTTTTTCTTTTTTTTTTTTTTACAATCTTTAGAAACATAATTTGAGATATATAACAAGCCAGATAAAAAAGACTTCACTATCTTCAGTGATTAAAAATGATTTTAAAGGCTTTAAATGCTATGAGACTGAATTTGTGTCTGTTTAAAATGCATATGCTTATAAAAACCTACTATAATCATGCATACTAAAAGCATACTATAATCATATAATCGACAACAAAGTGTGTTATGAGATGATTTTGCAATACCTGCACATCATGAGTATCAGGATTGTGGATAGAGACTACGCTTTGCACAAACATGTGCACCTCAATGACTATGTCAAGTGTTTGTTTGCACACCTTGTATATAGAGGTCCTACAAATACCCCTTGTATTTTGCATTAATAAAAATGTTGTTGGAGTGAAGGTAAGAAAATAAGTAGACTAGTAATTGTTCAGCTGAACAACAACAGTTCGAAGAGATCACTCAATCTTTTTAGTCCTTAACAGAAGGGAGATGGGATCTGATGGTGTGCATGGAAGACTGCTTAAGCTCCATGGGCACTGCAGCTTTTCTTCCTTAGATCAGACCAAATAATCCATTGAAACTGGCAGTAGCACTAATGGGGTGAATAGTTCCATGCACCGAGAGCAGGGAAACAGGTCACAAGAGCCATACTACAAAATAAAATAACAGCTATTTGCCTTTTAAATATTTGATAAACATTCCTTCTTGCATTTAACATGTGGTCACAATCATATATCCTTTTAAAAGAACCCACAGAATCATATTTCCTATAATACAGTATATTCACTACATGCTAAATTCTTATATAGTATATTTAATTCAATTCAATTCATTTTTATTTGTATAGCGCTTTTAACAATAAACATTGTCGCAAAGCAGCTTTACACAGATAATTTGGTGATTAAAAAATTCATATGTTCTTTATAAGTGTAAGTTTGTCCCTGATGAGTGAGCCGGTGGTGACTGTGGAAAGGAAAAACTCCCCGAGATGGCCCAGAAGAAACCTTTAGAGGAACCAGACTCAAGAGGAAAACCATCCTCATCTGGGTTGCACCGAATGTCCATTTATAGCAGATAAACGATGTTGCGGGGTTCAGTGATGATGATCAGAAGCGAACTGTTGTCCTGAGTCAGTGTAGCAGACTGCTGACATTAACTACAGTCCAAATCCATCCTCAAAGCTCCCGTTCTTACTCCTGAATTTCATGGAACCACACAAGGCGTTGATGAGAAACCATCCGCAGCTGCACAGAGTGGCCTCCAGTCGAAGGTTGTTTAATTACTCACTATTAAGCAGCAAACAAAAGTTTTGCAAAAAAAACCAAACAAGACAGTAGTTAGGTGACAAACCATGATGTTGTATTGCTATTGTGGCTACTCAATATTTCCCGAAACACTATTTGTACTGCACATGTGTACAAATGCGTCTATTTCACCAAAAATGTGTATTTATATCAAGTAATTCACTAGTAAATAACTCTAATTTCCAGTATGGATCAGGAAGTGTCAACCAGTACAGTGTTATAAATACCAGAAACTGCAGTAAATTTTGCAGGAAGTAGATGCATTTCTATACATGTGCAGTACAAACAGTGTTCGGTACGAATCGAGTGACCACAGCTCTTACATTACAACAAAAAAGCCTAGATTGTATACAAGGAACATTCCAGCGTCCTCTATTGTGGGGAAGAAACTTAAAGCCCAGTAACAGTTTGGCCACTGTTAAAGTAATACATGACACTGAGCTGTTTTATTCCTTTTACACCACACAAGTTTGTTTCTGATATTAGTTATGTTATAGCAGCTATGAACAGTATTTAGCTCACCAACGTCCATTTGTTATGTTACAGAGAAAACCACTATGTCCCTCATCCTGAAGACTTTCTTGTAGGTAAAAAAGTTAAACTTTCCTTCTGACTGTTTCACAGTTTTGACGTGCAAAATAAACACAAAACGTTAACACATAAGCAATCACACCATACAAGTCGCTGTAGACGAGCTGTTACTATTAAACAGAGTTGCCCCAACTTTTTCTTATGAAAAAAGTAAGCTGTCTGTGAGTTGTGCGACATAACCAAACATTGTATTAAAATGAATTATTCATCATTGCACAATACCTAACACAGCTATTCAGTGACCTCGAATGAGCGACAGAAAGCTAGTCTTTATTTTTTATAGGTTTCCCAAATTGCATTTTTATCCCCTTTATGCCCTCTTCTAATACATGGCATGGCGGGCCAAATCAAAGGTCACAGGCCCAGGTTTGGGCATCTCTGATATTTAAACAATTACAACTAGTGCATTATTATAACCTATGATTTGCCTTGCTTTTGTCAGAGCAAATGTAACACATCAGTTAGATAAATTTTATCCTTTTCTCTAACATACTGTACATGTGCCTGAGAAGAATCAAAAAGCGTTTTGCAGAAATGAACATTTATTTACTAACACACAGTTAATTAAAGTTGAAACGAAGCTCATGAGCGAGAACAGATATAGGAAACATGTTGTAATTACAATCTAATGATATAAGTATTGATTTCATATAACTAAAATAAGTCATGCAGCACACAGAGTCCTCGGTTTCTATGATTATAAATAAAATCAATGAAATCTAATTACGTATCGAGACGCGAATTTGATCACTTCGGAAAGGAGAGATTCCGCCCACAGGAATGCGAGCATGCGGGTGTGGCAGCAGGAGAGAAATGTCAATTGTTAGTCAGTCTCACTGCAAAGGAACCGATTTGTCATAATTATCTGTGTTACTATAAATGCAGCCTGAATGGTTTCATAATGTTCTGTAACATTTTATACTTGGCATCTCCCTCTCTCGCTCTCACACACAGACACACATACACTCGTATACATCCACACGGCCTTTAACATTCATTTAGCTAAGAAAAGACTATGAATAACGCCTCTCTTTTCCCTCTGCTGCAGTCCGGGGCATAAATAAGCTTCGTTCTTATTCCCCTCCTCTTGTGGTTTCTGCAGGATTGCAGGACAGGCATACTGCAGAAAGCCAAATGATCTAGGCCACTCAAGCCAAACTCACTCCTATAATTAACTCCAGGCTTGCAATGCATGAAAAAAAAAAAAAAAAAAAAGAAAACTCTTCTAAAATCCTATATTACGTGATGATAAAGCACCACTAGAGGCACAGATCTATGAGCTCCATAACGAAGGTGAAACCGATGAGGACAATAATGGCTCTGACCCACTTTGTCATCATTTGGTCTGGAGACATTTCTGTGTGTGGTGATCCATGGTAGTCACGGTGACCTTCTTATAGTGAGCTGGTAAGGTGACAGGCATGTGAAACCTGCTTCGACTTCCTGCGTGTGTGCCAGAGTTGTGATCATGTGACATGCATGATGATAAGGCGTTCCAAGTGTATAATGTTAGTATTAAGCACTAGTTTGGCTGAACTACAGAAATAGAGATATCACCGATTAGAAGAGAAGTGCCCAGATGCTTTTATAAGCCGCCTTTTGAAATCGAAACTGCGCAAAAGTTTCATTCCCATAAGTGAGACTTTAGAAGTGGTGTGTCCATTTTAAGAAGATGGAGAGATACGGCTGAGTTTCTACACCTTAAATAAACCATCAAACACTTCAGATGCAAAACGGATTTCGTGAGCGACAGCCCGACTTTCTTCATTCCTTTGATATCTCGAGCATTGCGAAAGCACCCCGAGGCAATTTCATGTGTGTGGAAACATATTAAGTGAAACTGTTGTGCAGAATTGAATTTATAAAGCTTGTAAAATGGTATAAATTGATATCAAAAGTTTAAAGGTTTTCACTGTATAGAGTAAACGAGAAGAATGGTACATTCTACAGTTGTGAATAATAACAGGAGGAGGCATAAAGTGTAGTGTGTAATACGTCGGAGGCCTATTATGATATGTTTGCTAAGTGGTAAGGGATGAAAGCCATATGTGAGCACTCAGCACCTGCTGAACATCATCTCGTGTCAATGTTGTAGTCTTCCTGTCCTCGTCCCTTATTTGCCTCTCCAATTTAGCCCTATAGAACAAAAGCGATGATTTCACGTCCCAAAATAACAGTGCAGAGCCACAGGAGGAGCCCATCTCACACGCACAACATCACAGAGCTGCTCAGCAGGAGCGAGCATGCTTTGCGACAATGTGCTTCATCATTACCTCTCTCCCTTCATCTCTCTCCTGCTCTTTCTCTTTCTCTCTCTTCACTCATCTTATCTCCCATCATTCCCATTCAGTCTACTTACTCTCACATTCTTTCCTGTCAAAATCCGTCTTTGATTAAAGCGCATGTTTTTTTTATTAGTATTGATTCGCTCGTGCCGCATTCTCCTCCAAAAGTAGATTCAGACATGTTTTTGTTGTACTTCGGTTTTGCCATTAGCCCTCGCCAGCAACACTGACCTAAAAAAAAAAAAGCCAAGTTGTTTTTATGTTTATTCCTGTCAGTGTGTAGCTCATTACCAGAAAAGAAACAACCCATAGTCTTTCCCGCAAACTTTCAGCAAGTTTTGCTTCAATATGAGCTCTGACATATACACTATATGAACAAAAGTTTGTGGACACCTGATCCTAAGATTCGTATGTGCTTTTAAACATCTCATTCCACATTTACTTTCTATTTGCTGTTATAATAACATCCACTTTCAACAGGAAAGGTGTTCCACTATTGGCTATATTAATTCAAATAAAAGAATAATGTAATGCTAACACATCCAAAGACATCCTATACAATTATATGCCTTTAATTTTGTGGTAACAGTTTGGGGAAGAACAACATATGTCTGGAAAAGTCAAGTGTCCTAATACTTGTTCATACAGTACATCATGTCCTGAATTAATAGCTATGGTATGGTTAAGTGTATCAGCTAACACGGCAAGTTGTTTCCAGTCTAGCACCTGATCCACCCGAGGAAATAAAAATGCCCAATGTTGAAAATATTGATTATAGAAATGCTTTTGCTCTCCCCGAAAGAAATGTATATTTTTCCGCATTTTAATCCATTAGTTGATACTGCAACTCAATGAGATGAGAGTCGTGATGAGAAAATACACTGAGATTTGGTGTGAAGTTAATCTATTTTTTTTTCTCTTTTTTCCTGTGCTGAATGATTCAACAATGCAGCGTGCCTGCCCAGATTTTGTCCACCTTCCCACACACTTTTTTTTCCTTCCTTGCGCAATTCAACCAAAAGTAGCCCAAGCGGAAAGTGGGAAATCTCCCAATCTGGCAACAGAGGTGGTGAGTTCAGGAGAAGGAGCCGCTTTATGTAAGTCGGAGGATTGAGGCGAGCTTCTAACTTCTCCAGTTCTGCTTGAGGCAGCTTCAGCACCTGCTGCATTATTGATGAGGACCGAGAGAGAGAAATAGGGCAGAAGAGAACGAACTAGATTTTCTGTGTTCATCCCGCATGTTATATAAATGATTGTTGGGGTGGGGGTGGGGGTTGGCGGCGGATGCTCTCATCATATTGTGTTTATCTTCTGAATGCCATAAATACTCAATTGATAGATTTGACTTATGTGAGTCACCGGTTTAAGTGGTGAGCGACTATCCAAAAAGGATCTCTCTCTTTTGAGTCAAATTGGGCAAGGTTTGTTAAGGCTCATGAGCATATGCAGAATGAAAAAAAGAATTGGCAAAATAATTGACATATTAGTCAGACACTATCTTTCCAATCTTTCCAGGCTGAGACATCTTCACTTTGTGACTTTCCATTTGTCCAGAAGGTTGTCATTCTTTTTAACCTAATCCTGTTATCATAGCACTACCATCACGATCCTAATCATTCTGGGTAATACATATCTTTTCAATTCAGCGACAATGACACTATGAGATATTTTTTTATTCCAAAAGCAACACATTGTCTTAACCGGAGGCGACTCAGGATCACTCTTGCATGCATGGATGAACAGATTGGTGACTCAGCAGGTTGTCAGGTTGCTCTAAACTGCATAATTGCTTAACAGAACATGCCATATGTACCGCATGTAGCAGATTACACCCATACACACTGACTTTTCACTACTGAAACTCATATTACTCATAAGCGCCACAAAGTACAGACTTAAGCAGCAAGCGCTCTATCAAATATGCTTCTAATAAAAATACAAAAAGAAAAAACAAAATGCCCTTTTTTTTTATAACTCCACTGAGTTAATCGGAGCTATTATTTTTGTCAGGTTTTTTATACACATACCCAATAAAAAGAATAACAGCGAAAAAGTTTTTGTGCATTGGACCTTTGAGGAACAAGGCAATCACGAGTGAATGAGAATCCTGAGAACCATTCTTACATCGTGAATGCTCAGAAGCATGTGTGCAATATTAATATATACGGAGTGCCGACAGCTTTGTGTCTCCATATAAATAACGTATTAGGTATGCATAATTGAGAAGTGACTTGTTTAGGTGTGTGGTACAAGGACAATGCAGTGTTCCTCTAACACTCCTAAAGAAGTGTCTGATACAAACAATGACTCCCTTGTTATAGTGTAATTTCCTGTCTTTAAATCTTTTTAATTAAGGAATCAAACAATCTGATGGTCATTGGTACATAACTCTTAGGGATCTCCAAGCAATTAATGAGAAAAAAGACAGAAGGAAAATTAGGCAAAACCATCACCTATACCTATATCTATACTACCTTTCCTTCCATACAGACTTAAGTCTTTTCACAATAATGGGGTTCAATGGGACACAATTCCTCAATTAGTGTAGACTATCAAAATACACTATATGGATAAACGTTTGTGGACACCTGGCCAGAAGATTTGTATGTTCTCTTTGAACATCCCATTTTACAACCACACTCCAAAATCTAGTCTTCCCAAAAGAGTGAAGGTTTTTTATCAACAGTTACATTATAACAGTCGACATTAACAACAGATGGGAATTACAGGTATAATGGGATGTTCAAAATGCATTAAATGTTAAATTAGATTAAATGTTAGATCCTCCTAAATATGATATGAAATGATATAATCCACAGTACTATTCACATTTAAAAATTTAAGAAATAGATGTCCTTATCTTACCTCATTTACCTCATCCATCATTTACATTTTCTATGGATTAGTATGCAGTATTAATTTTACTCAGTTAAGAGTTTCGGTTTTTAAACTACAGTGGAACCCGCTTATCTCGACCTCGGTTATCTCAACAACCCTATTAAGTCGACGTTTTTGAAGTGGAACCGCCAAATTCTTGCTTTGTCTTAGCATTTTTTATCGGTTATGTCGATTCTTTTATGTCGCCAAACCCTAATATCTCGAGCACAAGGGGGGGAAAATTTGCCATTTAACGTCGGTTATCTCGGTGCAGCCGCAGAAGAACTCGCGTGGCGGAAAAATCAAGCCTTACAGCTGCTACAGGTGTTGTATTGTATACTGGTGAATCTCTGCTGTTAGTTAGTGCACATATGCCTTTTGTTGTTAAATGTTATGCGATGAACTGGAGGCGAAAGCCGCGCTTGGCGGCGCGGAACATGGGATGAGCAGCAAAAGCATAGAATGAGGATCGGGGGGGGATCCGCGGTGCGCTTTGGGAAGAAAAGCGCAGCCATTGAGAGAGTGCCGGTGGGAAGGCACGGACTGGGATACACATGAGCGATAACAACGACCGCCGTGAACCAACATATACCAACAATAACGGACAGTGAGAGTGTGAAAGTTTAAATAGGAGCTGGTGATGATGATAAACGAGCACCATATGTGCGCAATTGAAGCAGGGAGCTTCAGAGAAAGCGGCCGAGAAAGCACCTGACACGCTGAAGGGGGCCGAAGGGGGCGTGGCAGGTGGATTCCTGACAGATAAACATGTACTGTATGTATTTTTATAGCATGCCTTCATCAAACAAATCGCGGCAACGATGTTGTGTAAAAACCCTTCAAAAACACGTGCATGCACATTCTCATTTATTAATGCACATCATGTACATAAAGAAATTTCAAGCACGTTAATATATTGCCGCCATTTTGATTTTCGTTTATCTCGATCATCGGTTATCTCGATGCTTTTTGCCAACCCCTAGGACATCGACATAACCGGGTTCCACTGTATTGGAGATTTATTATACGGTGCCTGTCAAATATTTGGAAACACCAAATTTTCATAATTTTTGAATTTTTGAAAGACAAATGCATGTTCCTTTTGATTTCATGCACCAAACTAGGTTATCTAATGGCATTAAGGTTTACTTTACCCAAATAAATATATAAATGTACAGATGTTACACTTAATTTTTAATTGAAAAATTCTGCTGAAATACTTTGCCATGCCACTTGTTAAGCTTGCCGAAAGGTGTTCTTCACTAGTTGGATTTTTTCTTGTTGATCTTCTGATCCAATTCAGCCCAAAGCAGTTTAATATGATTTAGGTCCAGTGACTGACTGGTGTATGGGCAGGCCATTCCATGATGGATAACACTCCAGTCGACTTTTTGCTCTCTAAACACTTACAGAACTTGGACAAACGCTTTGAGTCATTGTCTTGTTGTACAGTGAAGTCGGTTCCAATTATCTGCAGTCCAGATGGAATTGCATGGTATTGAAGTATGGAATGGTAGCCATGTTGTTTCAATATTCCTGTCAACTGGAATAAGTCCAATCTTGGAGTCTCTGCTCCAAAACAACTCCAAACCCTTAAGCTTCCACCTCCATGTTTGATTGTGGCTGTGAGGCAGTCTGCTAACATATTTTCTCCTTTTCTCTGTCTTACATCAGTTCTTCTGTTAGAGACACAAATGTCAAAATTGGACTCATCTGTCAACAGAACTTTATTTCAGTCATTTAGTGTCCAATTCTTGCGTTTTTGCCTTTTCCTTAATTTGTTGCATATTAACAAAAGGAACGAATCTCAAAAACTATCATTTTCACAGGTGCTGTATGTGGTAGTTTCACCTCCATTAGTCAGCTAAAGGCACAATACCTTCTATATAGGAACATATTTTTTGGATATTTGCAGATTAAAAATTATGTAATACATTCACACCATTTTACACACATGTTTGAGGAATTCTTTGGGTTTGATTGAAGGCTCAATCACCTGATATCTGTATTTTATAATTCAATATTAGAAGAATTCACCTTTTACAGGTAGTATAAAGTTACTATGGGAACAAGACCTGGGTGAGGAGACAAAGAAGTTAATGCACTGGAGAACATACATAAAAGCTCTGTCAACTTAAATATAATATTAACCATCAACTTTATTAAGTATTACAGTGTCACTGTGCACAAAGCTAGTTTCATGAAAATATGGTTTAGAGTGGAAGAACTTGAGTGACCTTCTATAGAGATCTGACCCCAACATCTTTGAGATTAATTGGAATGCTGGCTGCACCTCAAGATGAATATGTTGTATATGGTTGAAATCATGATAAAAACCATTTGACACATTATATTTACATATTTGCATTGACTCATATAGGTGAATGGTTTGAATGAAAGTGATGTAAATAAAGCAAATCCAATCCCAAGCACAAAGCTGTAGGAGAAGAAGATGAGGACTCTGTGTGAAGAGTTTTCATGCTCAGTTCATACAAAGAATCGATTCAGGTTTTTTTTTCAGGTAAGGTGTCATTTTCATGGGTCTGTTTTTACATTTCCCTTCCTAATCATTGATCATGTAATTTTAATAGAATCATTCCTTTGTTCTGATAGTTTTACATGAACTTGTGTTTGTCTGGTCACTTCTAGACTCCCAGATATCCCATCAGACATTGCAGCCTTCAAACATGACAACCCCAAATGCCAACTTCCAAGACACACTTGCACATTTAGATTTTCTTTCGTATTGATTAGTCACACCTGATCACCTCATTCGGATAAATCCAACTGCACATTCACAGTCACTGTTTAAAACAACTAAACTCAACACACTACAAATTCAAATTCATTCAACACACTACAAATATATTTACTTACTATCTGTAGTCTCTGCTGTTTACCAAGCCTTTGGTTCTGTGCTTTTGCTAGTCCTAATAGCTATTTTTTTCTTCCTATTTTCTATTTTGCCTTGTTTGTTTGCTGATTGCCCCAACCTTTTTACTTTTTGTTTCTGTAGGCACTTCTAAGAAAGCCTTTTTTTGGGCAGATTTCCTCTCATGACACAGGATGGATCGCGGCACATTTAGCCAATCCGAAGTCACTTTCACACATGAGGCGGTCTGCACCTGGGTTCATCTCAAAATGAATCCAAGGCCACCAGTTTTGGAAACAGATGTCCGAGAACTGTTCAGTTTGATTTGCAATTTGACTTAGTGAAACAATTTAATGACTACAGTGATTTGAATGGAACACGTAGACATAATTGTGTCTTCAGTCTTAAATAAGGGTACTCAAAACTATATTACTACAGCTTGGTGCAATTCATTAACGTAAGAGTTCCCTTGGTAAATCTCAATTGAATCATCAGTGAAAGCAACTGATGATTCAATTTAAATCGAGTCAACATCAGACTCGAGTCACGTAGCAGATAGACTACCCAGAATGGCTTACTTAATACTTGACTTGGGTTGAAACATACACACACACACACACACACACACACACACACACACACACACACACACACACACACAGCCAGAAAGAGCCACTAATTGTGATACACACTCTCTTGGCATGAAGCTTTCAATCTATGAATGATATCTGATTTGCAATAGAGTGCAAAATTACACGTCCCTAATGCAAGAAGTTACAGCATACAGTAAGTGCACTTACACACACACACACACACACACACACACACACACACACACACACACACACACACACACACACACACACACACACACTTCATTTTAAGACAAGCCAAGCAATTGATGTGTTATGGCAGAGAATGACAGAACAGAAAACAATAAGCTCTTGGCTCACAGTCTTCATAGACTCCTTTCTGAATGCCACAAGCCGAGACAGTTATATAAGCGGTGTATTTCATTATGAACTTGTCCCCCATCTGATGACCTTTCTGAGGCCATTCTCATATATTCATGCCACATACACACAGTAATCTTCCTCTCTAAATTAACCTTTATGAGAGCACGCCGTGCTTGTTCCAGAAACTAAAGTGCAGTTAAATGAATTCGATAAACTTAATTACAAGTTGTTGAATCTGATTAGAGTTTTTTTTTTTTTGGTGTCTGCCATTGTTTAGCAATGAACTTTATATAGGAAAATGAAAGGAAAGAAAATTATGAAATTAAAATTTGTTGACATGAACTATTTATGTTTGTCAGGTCACTGCTAGACTTCCAGATATCACATCAGACATCGCTGCCTTCAAACACGGCAACCCAAGACACCAACTTCCAAGACACACTTGCACGTTTAGATTCTCTTTTGTATTGATTAGTCACACCTGATCACCTCATTCTGATTAATTCAACTGCACACTCACAGTCACGGTTTAAAACAACTAAACTCAACACACGACAAAATCTAATTCATTCAACACACTATAAATTAATTCGTTTACTAGCTGTAGTCTCTGCTGTTTACCAAGCCTTTGGTTTTGTGTTTTGGTTTACTGGACTGATATAGTTTCATTTTTTTTTTTTATGATCACGTTCCTATTTTGCCTTGTTTGTTTGCTGATTGCTCCAACCTTTTTATTTTTTATTTTATGTTTAAGAATTTGGATTATAATTTGTATGACTATGTTGCACATTAATAAACTTTCTTATACTTATACTATAAGATTGCACCTGTCTGATCTCATATTACATGATGTTTGTCTGCAAAAATTTGTGATTGGTGCTTAATGCTGCTTCTCCCATGTTTCTGCTATTCAACTGAATTCGTTTCCATTTTTTTCCAATCCAGGTCAAGCCTAATGAACAAATTTTGATCCAAATTCTAAACTGTACAGCCTGTAGACCAGTTCTGTTTATATGTGTGTTACTTGTAAGCCACTACAAAGTCATGTACATGCAGAGAGTAAGGATTTAGTGTCACCGTTACCATAACAACAAGAGGCGCACAAATCCGGAAGGTTTCAGTTGTTGCAACCACAAAAAGAAAGAGAAAACCTTCTCATGTTACCAATATTAAAAGCTCTTGCCAGGGAACATAATATATAGGTTGTCTTGCCACATGCAAAGATATAATGCTGAGCCAACATTATTTAAGAGAATAAATTTGTGTCTATGCTTATGTGATGCTATCCACACTGTTCATCCAATAAGAAAAAATTATCATTTAAATACATTTGTACCAAGGTGTTTTCTCACAGTAGCATTTTCATAAGCAAAACTTGATAGTGAAAGTAATCAAAAAGGTTTACCAAACTATTATTCTATAAGGTGCCTATATTTGTCACATTTACATTACAGAACAGCAATTCTTTTCTTTTTTTCTTGTATTTGCAGTTTGTTAGGAAATTGATACAATACAGCATCCCTGGAGCAAAAAAGGGTTAAAGGAATTTATGATTTATATTTATTTACTGTACATATGCTTACATATATATCGCTTGCTGTAAATATGCTACATATTTATCTGCACTTTTGCACGATTGCTACATTTTGCACTTCTGGTAGATGCCAAACTGCATTTCGTTGCTGTGTACCTGTACATTGCAATGACGTAAAGTTGTATCTATCTATCTATCTATCTATCTATCTATCTATCTATCTATCTATCTATCTATCTATCTATCTATCTATCTATCTATCTATCTATCTATCTATCATCTATCTATCTATCTATCTATCTATCTATCATCTATCTATCTATCTATCTATCTATCTATCTATCTAGGAAACAAAACAAAGACAGGGTTTATACCTGAGGCTTGAACCTGCACATGTTAGACATTGAATGGTTTTAAGTTCAAATCCAAGTTGCCTCTGCTGAGCCTTTGAATAACCCTTAACCTTCAACTGCTCAGCTTTATAAGTTAGATACAAGTAAGTTGTTCTGGATTCCAAATGCTATAAATATAACTGTAATGCAATTATAGGGATTATATACCTTGTTCAATAATTATTTTCATATGCGTTGTTCTCAATCAGTTTACTCTATTGCATTTGGAAAATTATTTTTTCTTTTTATATTCTGATGAATCTATCAAAGCCATGGTAATCACCAAATTGACAAAAGAGCTGGTCCTCCTCTAAGGCACACCAGATATTGATGTTTTTAAGGGTGTTTACCAGAATTGTTATGGTCTGCAATAGCTTTTTTTCTCACAATAAAATTCAATGAAATCAATCCTGCTTATTAGAATCCGTCCCGATCCTGTTGGAGATTGGGCTGGATTACAGAGTTCGCATGGAGAGAGATATGTGGTTCCGAGTGCCAATAAAAGAAGAAATAAAAGGAGACAAATATCAGACCTTCCTTAAAATCTGTGCTCTAATTATAGCTCAATCTATTTGCATGAGTTCTGTCTGCTCACACTCCCACACACTCTTCAATGTCCGCTCCATTCACTTGATTGCTCGTGAGTGCTTCTAATCTGGCGTCGATGTCAAAGGGGTCACCTAGAGGTCATGTGCAGCAACCATTATAGACTGGTGATGTCAAGTATGTCAGGCTTTCAGTTCTTGTTTCCACATGGAGAGATTTATGGGCCATGTAATGTGTCCTGACATGTCCCAGAATCGTCTAGAATATTATATTAGTCAAAAAGTACTGCAGGGTTGAAGAGTGCGTTGACTACCGGGATAAAGTCGGGCCCCCCCGGGGAAGCCATTTGGCTTGGTGTAAAAGAAAGCGTTTAGGTAGCTACTGCATCTCTTTTTTACAGCAATATTACTGCAATCTGATCTAGCACATTTGAAGAAATTTGATTACACAGCTAGATGTTAAACTGGATTATGGCATATAGAAGAAACCTTGAGAGTAACCAGACTCAAGAGGGAACCCATCCTCATCTGGGTTGCACCGAATGTCCATTTATTACAGATAAACAATGTTGAGGTGTGCAGTGATGGTGATCAGATTCAAATTGTAGTCCTGAGTCAGTGTAGCACACTGTTGTCATTAACTACAGTCCAAATCCATCCTCAAAGTTACTTTTCTTATGTTGTAATTTCATGGATCCCCAGGCCGTTGATGAGAAACATCCCAAGCTGCACAGAGTTGCCTCCAATTGAAGAGAACACCATGCAGAGGCAGGCCAGGACAAAGTGTTCAGAACCGAGGAGGGGAAAGAGACAGGAAGAGTGGTCACTGGAACCTCAGGAGCACGTTTACCTCGACTGAGAGAGAGAGAGAGAGAGAGAGAGAGAGAGAGAGAGAGAGAGAGAGAGAGAAAGAGAGAAGAGGAGTGACAGGGAAAGAAGGATATGGATTATTATGTGTTCTTATTGTTGTATGAAAGTTAAGGACACTGTGTAGTTGGGTACTCCGGCAAGACTCGCTATGGCAGCATAACTAGAATAGAGTACCAGAAGTTAACAAAGAATAAGTGAACGTGTGAGAGTGAGGGGACGACAACAAATATCCCAGTTCACCTTACACTCTATATCCATGATCCCTCCAGATCTGCTCCTTTATCTAAGAAAAATCTACTGATAAAACACTTGACTAAATAAATACGTTTTCAACCTTGACTTGAACACTGATACCCGAACACTGATTGGAAGGCTGTTCCATAACTGTGAGGCTTTATAAGAGAAAGATCTGCCCCCTTCTGTAGTCTTCATTATTTGAGGTACCAACAAATAACCTGCACCTTTTGATGTATGTAGGCATGGGGATCATACTGGTACAAAGGTTCACTCAGATACTGCAGCGCGTGATTGTTAAGTGCTTTATATGTCAGTAGTAGTATTTTATAATCAATGCGAGATTTAATTGGGAGCCAGTGTAGACTGATTAAAACATGGGTGATGTGGTCATATTTTCTAGATCTAGTAACGACCCTTGCTGCTACATTCTGAACTAACTGAAGCTTATTTATGCACTTGAACTCCCAGACAGTAAAATATTACAGTAGTCTAATCTAGATGTAACAAAAGCATGAACTAGTTTTTCTGCATCTTTTAACAACATCATGTTTCTAATTTCAGCAAAATTCCTATGGTGAAAGAAGGTGATCCTGATTATATTATTCATGTGAGCCTAGGAAAGACTAGGGTCAATAATCACACCAAGGTCTTTGACGGCTGTACACACTGAGACAGAAACACCACTTAGAAATCCTAAGTAATCAGAAAGTTTACTTTTCGCTCCATGTGGTCCTAGTAAAAGTACTTCCGTCTTATCCGAGTTGAGCAGAAAGAGGTTAGCAAGCATCCACTGTCTAATGTCTTTTACACACTCCTCAAAATTTTCAAGCTGATCTCTCTCATCCGGCTTTGCTGAAATATACAGGTGTGTATCATCAGCATAGCAATGGAAGCAAATACCATGTTTATGTATAATTTCACCCAGAGGCAGATATATAAAGAGAAAAGCAGTGGGCCTAAGACAGATTCTTGCGGAACACCAAACATTACTTTGGAGAGTGTGAAGAACTCATCATTTACAACAAATGATCAGTCAAATAAAACCTAAGCCAGGAGAGAGCTGTTCCCTTTATTCCAACAACATTCTCTAGTCTAGCAAGCAGGATAGTATGATTAGTGGTGTCAAAAGCTGCACTAAGGTCGAGCAAAACAAGTAAAGGGACAAAAACCTGATCAGAGGCCAATAACAGGTCATTTACCACTTTAAATAGTGCCGTCTCTGTGCTATTATAATACCTAAATCCTGACTGATACATTAAAAAAGTTTTATTCCTAAGTAGATGTAAGCATAACTGCTGCGCTACAACCTTTTCTAAAATAAAGGGGAGGTTTGATATTGGCCTATAGTTGGACAGTATAGTTGAATAGTTGGTCAAGGTCAGGTTTCTTAATTAGGGAATACATATATTGAGTATTGCCTGAAATACATGTGAACTATATCCTGTGTAATATTAAACTTCGTAATATTTGATCTGTCTGCCCCTGTGACTTAAAATGTCCCCAGGTGGAGTTTGTTAGTTCTTGCTGAGCGCCCCAAAAAAATGAGGGTTCGATTAGTTTACAAATTTCCCAAAAAATTTGCTAAATAACCATCTGCGTGCACCGCGTGCTGCTGATGGCCGTGCAACAAGCGAGGCCTGCTGCGCTTTATAATTTTTACACTTTTTTTTATTTTAAAGTCATGCTTATCAGAGCTGCAGTGATGCGCCCTGAGAGATCAGGACCTAATTGCTTAATCAGGGCGAACACACTGATTTTAATGACTCTGGTATCCCAGAAGGCATTGCTTTTAATGAGGTCTCCACCTCTCTTCCAGGGTCACATTTAGCACCCTAGAAGCAATGGTTAAAGATGTGCTCAAATTGCATAAGCATCAGCAGATGTTTATGAATCTTTTTTTTTGTGCATTAGGGTGTAACACTCTCAGCTCTATGATGCTAAGGGATAATGTCACGTCGGTGATCTTTGGGAGATGTTAAAGGCCAGATGTTCAGTTTCAAATGAGCTTCTGATCTCTCTACTCTCTCTGGGCCTGTACCGAGTTTTTTTATAACCTAAACTTGATTTAATCTCTATATTAATCTCAGAGGAAGTTCATGATCGTTTCAGGTACAGAAAAAAAAGAAAGATATTTGCAAGATGTGGAAGGCATGAGCAGGGCCCGTGAATAGGCTGGTAGTTGTTGTGATGGTGTCCATCATGACTCTGTTCTCAGGGACAGAATGGTAAGCCAGACAGAGCCCGGCATTCCTGCACAGTTTCTGGGACACATCCCCTGATCTTGCCAAGCAAAGAGCCGGAAACGACATGAGTGAGGGAAGAAAGGAGGCAGGAGTAAAGAAAGAGCAGTAGCAGGAGAGAGAGCAGCGAGGTTTGAAGGGTATATCTGGATTGAAGTCTCAGGGGTTTCTAGTCTTTTGAAGGGGATTTGCTAGTGTGGCTGTGATGGAAGTAGAGGCTGGCTGCTTTCAAATGTGAGATGTGCCTTTCTCCATACAGTCTTCAATCCATTTATGTCTGTAATCTTTTCAGAACTCGGTTTTATCTGTAACCTTTTAAAAGACACTGCGATATCACAGGCCTAATACAAACGTCTTCTCATATGCTGATGATATCATCGCCATCACTCCCGGTCCACAAACAGCGACGTTGACTGTCCATTTCTGTGACTTCATGACCTAATCTTTTGTGCTGAAAATGCACTTTCCTCACTGACCCCATTTCCCTTTGCCCCAGACATGATATCATGTCTCAAGTGTAAGCAAAAAAATACTATGTACCAGGAAAACCTGAAAACCACTAAATGAACCTAACTGACGCAATATTTATATGAATCTCACACACTGGTGAACTGTCTCACCTTTAAAACATAAGCATTTCTAACACCACTCATCACAGGGAAGACTATAAGATTGTATACATGCTTATTTCACAAGCTGACAAATTGATTTGTTGTGGCTGGGTACATTTTTTTTCCTTCTTAGCTATCAAAAAGCCTCTTAATACAATTGTAATGATTTCTCTTTGCCTTACACATGAGAGGTTACAGCTCAGTAAACTGTAATTGGACCTGTTTTTAGGAGTCATCAGGCTTCCATTATATACACATCACAAACTCATTTGTAGAGCACTTCTCAATATTAGAGCAATGAGCAGAGACTCGCTCTACTTCATTGCTCTTAATATCATGGCTCCTATTCAAATGACAAACCCTTCATTTAGCTTAACAGACATGATAAATGTGTTTTTTGAACTAGAATACAGACAGCTATTAGAAGGAGGGGCATTATTTGAATGCTAAACGGCATTACTGCACATACCGATTGCGGCCGAGCCCAGGCTTCGCTGGAACAATCGCTGCAAGCAGGACTATGAGTGACAGCTGATCCGTCATGCCTGTTGCCATGTTCCTCCTCACTAACTCGGGACAATTAGACTCTTTCCTGTCAATTAATGTGTTTAGAATGAGCGATAAACGAAACACATTGTGTGGCATTTTGTTGTGTCTGTGTGCAGAAGCGAAAAAAGAGGGACAGCATGCTATTAGCTCTAAAAGCTTCTATAATTACCTGCCTATTTTATGTTTTTACATAAATATATACTATAGATATGTTTTAATCAAATGCTAGCTAGTCGAAGCTAATTGTGTGTTTTCTTTATGTATATCACACACATATTCAGATCATCAGCAGAATAACAATGTGACAACAATGCGTTGTGAAAAATGTGAAATGATTATCTTTTTGTATAATATATCAGTACATACTGGTAGAGTGCCACACTTATTCATTCATCTTCACTAACTGTTCATCTGCAGCTGAGGTCATAGGTTTTACGCGCCATGCAGAATCAGCAAAATGTTACGCATAAAAAAAAATGAATAAATAAGAGCGATTATAAAAATTGCATGATTTTTTTTTATTTGGTGCTGCCCTCAATAAGCTGTTTCACATAGCAGATGATTACATCTAGTCCACAAATTATACAACTGATCCAGTTCAAAAGTTTACATATGCTTGATTCCTAATACTGTCTATTTTGTTACTTAGATGATCAACGACCCTTTTTATGTTTTGTGATATTTGTCCCACGAGTCTCTTGTTTGTCTGGAGCACTTAAACTGCCCATTTTTCTTTAGAATAATACTCCAGGAACTGCATGTTATTTGCTTGTCCTGCATCTTCTGCATATTTGACCCCTTTCCCAAAACCCCCATATGATTCATATGAGCCTTATCTTTTTCACTCTGAGGAACTCTTACACAACTATTACAAAATGTACTGTTTCTCAAGAAGGCTACATGCTACATTAAAAGAAGTGGGGAGTATGAAAATTCTCAACAGGATGATCGGTGTGCATTGTGGTTATTTTGTGATTATTTTGTGATTTACACCAAGCATCACACAAATATGCTCATACCATAGATAATTTTTCATAACTGCATGTTTATGAAGGTGAATCCTAGGAGTTTAGGATTGAGCCTGGAACCCTGAATCTGTAAGGCAACAACACTGGCTGCCGCATTGTTGTTTATATAAATTAACAGTACATTTAAGGATTTCAGAAATGCTGTATACATATAGAATATGATCAGACACTGGTTTTAATAAAGTCCCTGAGTCTTAAACATTGTCTACACAATAACAAATAAACTGTAAATGCCAACAGTGAGGTTTTTCCGTGAATTTTGCTGCGCTGTTTGGCTGGAAACCATTTCACAGTGGAATTAAAGGATAACTGATTGGTTTCAGGCGTCACTCATACAGAGCTGCAGTCTGATTGATAGCACTGCGCTCCAGTGTTGCTGTGGTCAGTTTTTTCCCTGAGTGTTTATATGCTTCATATCGAAGGAAATAGCTAACTGACATTCCAGATGCCAAATATCCACTTGACACTTGACACTTGAAATGACAGGATGATGTAATGAGTCTAGGTGATGTAATGAACTGAAAACGTGCTGCAGGTGTAAAACGAGAGAGCATATTATCATTTTAATGAATGATCCGCGTGCTTTTTTTTTTTTTGCACGACCTTGTCGTCAGGTCCTTTGCTGAACCCCGCGATGGTTCTGCACAGATTGAGCCTGCCCCACAGAAGCTCGAATTAACATAAAAGCAATTAATTCAATAATTAGTCTGCTTTAATCACACCATTTTGCCATATACTTTCAGATGTAATTATTTATTCTATAATTAATGAAGGGTGATTAATAGTGAGATTTTCTGATGAGCCGTGTTTGAGTTGGTGCTGGTTTAGAGGCTTGTAATTGAGAAGCTGGATCTTTAATGTCGAGCAAGGGCTCGACCTGAGATTGTCTCGAATAGAGACGTGTAGTCCTTAATTCATTTAAGCTGCTCGAAGATTCTTAGAAATCACTCTATGCCAGACCAGTGTGAGGAAAATTCTTGTTCTGGACACCATTATAGCTTTAATGTGTAAAAGATGCTATACTTAAGACTGTCATTGCAACTTCCAACGCAAGTCTAAACCCAGGACTAACTGAGATCAATTCAAGAATTAGTCTTAACTGGGTTCACTACAGGTCAAAGTCTTGGACTCCAAGTGGTGACAGTGGCAAAGAATAAAACTACCTGAGATGATATGAGAAAGAAACTTTGAGTGGAACCTCAAAATGACTCAAAATGGAACCCATTCCATGTGACAATCTGATATTTATTATTTATTATTATCTATTAAAAATTCATAATTGTTGGGTTTATCACAGTTCACTAATAGAAACTTGAGTGCAAACTTGTCCAAGGCATTTCTAGCCCCAATCCACTGTAGCAGACTGATAATATTAAGTATAATCCAAATCCATCTTCATGGTTCTTAAGAATAACCCTCGACAGTAACCTTTATGTTCTATGTAATGTTCTATTTTATTGAAAAGTATTGTAGCATTGCAGAACTAAACTTTTTGTGAAGACAGGAAAGTGAATCACTGGTAAAGGTACAAGCTTTTGTGGGATGCATGACTCATTAACCTGTTCCTTACTGAGTTTTATTTTTCAACACAATTTTGTTTTAAATGTAAATTTTTGTATCAACCTGTGCCACTGCCATTTCAACCAACATGCAAGACATTTCTTATTCCTCATGTTTTAAAGCTGAGATAAACACAACCAGAAACGATTTTGCTTTTCAAATTGACCATAATTTTCTTTTAGACATTTTCTTTTTAAAAATTTTTGCATTTTAGACAAGAGTGACTTTTATGTAAGAAGAAAACACATGCACAGATATACACTATATGGACATAAGGTTGTGGACACATAAGCATGACATATACAGATCCCATTTCCTGTTGTTATAACCTCTAGTCTTCTGAAAAGATGTTTAGCTAAATATTGGAGTGTGATTGTAGAGATTTGTATTCATCCATCCACAAGGGCGTTAGTAAAGTATTTATTTACTGTTAGTAAAGTGGTTAGTAAAATATTTACTGGTACCACATCCAATGAAATCCTGTACAATTGTCTGCTTCACATTTTGTTGTAACAGTTTGAGGAATAACTGAAAAAGTCAGGTGTTTGAATACTTTTGTCCATGTAATATATGATGATGAAGGAAAGAAAAAATGAGAAATGTGAAATAAATAAATAAATAAATAAATAAATAAATAAATTTTTTTCGATCATATTGAGCTGCAATAAAGTTTTTAAAATGGAAATAGAGTCAATAATAATATGAATAATAAATGAGTTACATTAGCAATTTAAAAAGCAACAAAAGTAGTGCATTTCAAGGATGACAGCATTTTTTCTTTTTAAATATCCACTTTATTTATTTTTCTCTTGCATTGTGTGTGTGTGTGTGTGTGTGTGTGTGTGTGTGTGTGTGTGTGTGTGTGTGTGTGTGTGTCAAATGTCTGCACAATGATGATGATTTTGACCTTGTGTAACTAGCTGGCCCATGAAGTTAGCTATTTATTTATTTATTAAAACAAAGTACCAAAAAGGTTTTCTTTCTCAGATACTTAGATTGTAACTTAGATAAATAATTGAAGAATAATACCGTATTTTCCGGACTATAAGCCATTACTTTTTTCCCACGCTTGGAACCCCGCGGCTTAAACAATGAAGCGGGTAATATATGGATTTTTCCTGGGTTTTTCCCGGTTTCACAAGCTTCAAGCCAAAAAACTGAGCCCCATAACATTAGACCAATGAAACTGCCGAACGGGTTCAGGTGAACCAATGAAACCCTTTATATTAAATCGTGCTTCCACTGAATCGGGCCGCACCAAATCATAAATATGGATGAGGTTCCTCTGATGTTTGACCTGCCGCTCACTCGGACTGTCAACAGGAAATGTGAATCATTCGTCACACTGAAAACAACCGGGCATGAAAAAAACACACTTCACCTGTGTTCTGAGCTGCACGGCATCGGGAGAAAAGCTTCACCGATGGTGATTTTTAAATGCATGACGATGCCAAAAGATAATCTCGGGAGAATTCTTGTGAAAGGGAGGAGGAAGACAGTGAACAATGACTTTCTTGGTAGGCTACTGTTTAGATACAAGCCGTGTAACAGACACTGTCTATCGTTAAAGCCTGTGTAAAGTTCATTAGTTTCAGTGTAGACACCTGCGGCTTATAGACAGTTAAATTATTTATTTATTTAAATTAATTACTCAGTTAAATTAATTACTTATTTATGTTAAAAATAAAAATCTTTGTCAAATTCAGTGGGTGCGGCTTATATTTGGGTGCGCTTAATAATCCGGAAATTACAGTAAAAAGAGTGTGTGTGTGTGTGTGTGTGTGTGTGTGTGTGTGTGTGTGTGTGTGTGTGTGTGTTCGTGTTTAAAAAGGCATTACTATTTTTTTTTTTTTTTGCACAAGTACATGTATTAGGTGTTAACTTGCTAAAACATTCTTGCATTTCGCCTTTGAACACAATGTTCTGGCATTAACAGAAAATCCTGCCATGCTGAACTCATCTCCTCTAGCATTCACAAGATGAACAAGTTATTTCTGGGTGTCTGAGAGGTAAAGATAATTAGATTGAGTAAGTGTGAAGTGTTACATGTCAGAATTTTTTTTTCTTTTTGACAAGGCTAAAGCTCAATGGCCTTAAATGGCACCATGTGTACCTGCTCTCACTGGCGGTGATATTTCTCTAATTAGCGAGACAGCCTAGAAATCAGAGGGCACCCCGAAGTCCTGAATCACTGTGAGACCATGTTACTGCTCAGAGAGGCTTGGCAAGCATGAGACACACACAGCAAAGCGTTAAGCACACATTTCCAAGCAGATCTCCACCATTAACTGTGACGCCCTTCATTCCCTATCACTCTCTCGTCTTCAGACTCAAACATTTTCTCTGCTAAAAAAGTGGATTCAAAGAAAGATAAGCTCAAAGGCACAAATGAAAGACACCGGATCCCTCTCTCAGACTCGCAACGTTTCAGATTCGACTCAGCAATGATTCAGACTTCAGCCTCTCACGTTTGCCACCTACACAGGCCCTTGTGTACGCCGCAGATGAGAGCTGAGATACATGTGCAGTCAGCTGGCCTTACATCCCAGAATAGCCTGGTAACTACGGCAACTGCATCTGTGCAAGCGAGTGTGTTGGAAGGAGTGTACAGAAGTTAATGTGCTGCCCTCCCTCTCTTTTCCACTTTTTCTTTCTTTCGCTCTCTCCCTCTCTCTCTCACTCCGTGTGTAATTGCATGTAATTGGTGTTCCCCCTGAGACGACCCTACGAATGTGAAAAATCCCCCACTCGTGTTTTTTTCTTCGATTTCAAAGTGGCTTCACCCGCACCCGTTGCCAATAACGATCATTCGTAATTTGTAGATGAGAGGTAGTCATGGTGTTGCGATGACCCTCTTGCCGCCAGCCCCGTAATTATTCCCACGAGCGATGTGCAAGCATGTGCTCACAAACAAATCTTTCTCCCGCCCCCAAACCACCCCCCCCGCACACACACACACCACACACACGTGCTCATGCAAGCGCTCTCACCTTCAGCCTCCCCTCTCAAAAGCTGAGTGATTTCTCTTCCTTCAGAATGAATCGATTGTCTGTACAAATGACTTAAGGCCGGATGTTTTGTTTTTTTTCCTGATCAGTGTCAAACTGTCTGTCTTTGGATTTTTGGAAAGGAAGCTGCTGACTTGACTTTGACTTGCCTTTGCACGTCATCAGATAGACGAGCCATTCCAAAAAAGGGAAAAAAATGAAGTGGAGATCTTTCGTCTTTTCTTGTTCGTGCTGCTCTTTTACTTTGCACTTTGTAAAAAGTAACTCTGAAGTAGTTGTAAAGAATATGTAACTAGTTTTCGCTCTGCATGTGTGTGTATGTGTGTGTGTGTGTGTGTATATGTGTGTGTGTGTGTGTGTGTGTCTGTGTGTGTGTGTGTGAGCAAATGTGGAAGGTTGCAGATTTTAAAGACGCTGGCATGTGTATTTATGCCCAGAGGTGGCCAGCGTGCAGACAGGATTGAGTGTGTGTGGACAGGTCCATTTTTCAGCCGCTCCTCCGCAGGCTGCTCCTCAAGGTCTCTCCGTCACGTCTCCGATCGTTTAATGAGTGCCGCGAGGACACAGATGCACCTGCTCTCAGAGAGAGAACGGGAAAGAGCAGTGAGGAGACAAAAGGGATGGGTTCAAATTACAAGAAAAGTTTTGCGTTGAAGATCACAAACTGTGCAAAAGTAAATCTCCTCAAAACACACGATTTTTAGAGAAATTATGTCTTTCACTAAAGGGGATTCTGTTGGGGGAGAAAAGGAAATGAGGGGACAGAGAAGACAGGCAGTGTTTTGTGTGTGTGTGTAAGGGAGAGAGAGAAGAAAAGTGTTTGTGTATGAGTGTGTCTGTGAGTGTGTGTGTGCATGTGTTGACGTTGATTTACAGGGCGTTTCTTAATGACACCACTACACAATTCTAGCTTTGCGGGGGAGACAGAGGCAATGGACTTCTGACACAGTAGTAACTATGGCAACCTTCGTCCTCTGCTTACATTGACAGAGAGCTGCTTTTAATGGTTTTGAGTGAAACATGGCCAACGACCTCTCGGCCTGACTCCGGACACGAGTTATGGCCCAAATCTGGGCTCGGGGCGAGCACATGGAGTGGTAACCAAGGTCATGGATCAAAAGAGGTCATACATCTTCAGTCAGCCCATAGCTGAGCCTGTTTAGATCCCTGCCATCAGCTGTTTCTCTGCTCATTGTGTGTGTGTGTGTGTGTGTGTGTGTGTGTGTGTGTGTGTGTGTGTGTGTGTGTGTGTGTGTGTGTGTGCTAAAGCCAGCACATTAATAGCAGATCTCTCTACTTGACACTGAAAGACCTTTATAAACCTCATAAACAATATAGCAAGAAATGGAACTGAGTCCCATTACCTTACACTAATGTGAAACGAATAATGTGACGACCATAAATCTTTGGCTAGTAAACCTCGCCGTGTGTCAGAGCAGCATGTCTACAGCATTTATAATGACCACGATGTCTTTGGGAGCCTGGTGCATGCGTACACACCCCGTACTTCACCTCCCCTCTCCCGCCTTCCTCACTTGAACCTATGACTAGTCTCTAGTGCAATCCGTGAGACGGCGAACGTAACGATTTGACCTTAACGATTACGGATGTTTTCGAAAAAGACATCCTTCTTCCTTTTGTCCGGGCCCCTGAAGTTGTAGTCATTCCTGGAGTCTGGAAATATTCACCATTTACGGTGTTTCCTGTGACAGGAATAAGGTGGCGTTACATCATCTCTGTGTGGGAGGCTCAAAATGTAGTTTGAGCTGCAAGAGAAAGGCCAAAAAAGAGCCACATTTCAAAATGCCAGCAGCTAATTTTAGTGTTAGGATGGAAAAAAATTACAACTGGATTCATTAAACTGATAAATTTTTACATTCTATGTATATATACGTATTTATATATATATATATATATATATATATATATATATATATATATATATACAGTGGAACCCGGTTATGTCGATGTCCTAGGGGGTCGCCAAAAAGCATCGAGATAAACGAAAATCAAAATGGCGGCAATATATTAACGTGCTTGAAATTTCTTTATGTACATGATGTGCGTTAATAAATGAGAATGTGCATGCACGTGTTTTTGAAGGGTATTTTTACACAACAGCGTTGCCGCGATTTGTTTGATGAAGGCATGCTATAAAAATACATACAGTACATGTTTATCTGTCAGGAATCCACCTGCCACGCCCCCTTCAGCGTGTCAGGTGCTTTCTTAACGCTTTCTCTGAAGCTCCGGCTTCAATCGCGCACATATGGTGCTCGTTTAGCATCATCACCAGCTCCTATTTAAACTTCCACACTCTCACTGTCTGTTATTGTTGGTATATGTTGGTTCACGGCGGTCGTTGTTATCGCTCATGTGTATCCCGGTACGTGCCTTCCCACCGGCACTCTCTCAACGGCTGCTCTTTTCTTCCCAAAGCGCATCGCGGATTCCCCCCGATCCTGCCGGTGTTCATTCTATGCTTTTGCTGCTCATCCCACGTTCCGCGCCGCCAAGCGCGGCTTTCGCCTCCCGTTCATATGTACGTATAAAAGCTGCCAACAAAAGTGAGTACCCCGTAAGTGATAACAGTTGTACGTTGTGTAACCATGCAAAGCCACATGTCCTATTCATCATGTTAATGTTTTTGTTAGCTTGACATACAAATTTCTGTATCTTGTATTTGAGCGGTTACAATTTGGTGCTTTGAGTACAATTCCTACATACTGACCATTGGTTGTTTAACATGGCAAAGACTCTCTGAGGATTTGAGAATTAGAATTGTTGCTCTCCATAAAGATGACCTAGGCTATAAGAAGATGGGTAACACCCTGAAACTGAGTTACAGTACAGTGGCCAGGGTCATACAGAGGTTCCACTCAGAACAGGCCTCGGAATGGTCGATCAAAGAATTTGCTTCCTCGTGCTATGTGTCAGGTGCAGTATCTGGCTTCATAAAAACAGATGCATGAGTGCTGCAGCATTGCTTTAGAGGTCACAGAAGTGGAAGGTCTGCTTGTCAGTGCTCAAACCATACACCGCACACTGCAACAAGTCTGGATAACTCTGCCAGGGCAAGACAGACTCCATCCTGTGAAGAGGGTGCACCGCTCCACCTCTCTTTCCCTAAGGAGGGGATTGAGGCAGATGGCATTTTGAACAAACCTGTGGACATGCCTCCACAGCCAGTCCAATTTGAGGAGCTCTTGGAGGTAGTTTCTCGTGCTGTGTTCAAGCTCAACATCACTTGGACAGCAGCAAAATAGGAGCAGCATCTGCTAAATAAGTTGTATAAGCACTTCCTGCAACAGAGGTCACTGCCTTCACGCCTGCCCTTTTTTCCTGATCTGCACACCGAGGTGTCCAGGTCCTGGGTCAGCCCTTATTCAGCCCACCTCTTCTAATGTAGTGGGACTGAAAGAGTGTGGCTATGGTTCAATTCCCTGGGTTGAAGAGACGCTGGCTGGCTATCTCTTCCCTGGTTCTGCGTTGTCCCTAAAAGCCCTGGTGCTGCCCACCAATCCTCTTTGGACCTATTTGGCTTTGGTGCATTGGGAGGTCGAGAAATTCAGCGTCGCCACTTGCACTCACCTTAAGTTGAAGCCCAGAAAGGTGACGGATCTAATGATCGTCATCTTTAACAGGAGGGCTTCGACGAAAAGGTCCTGACTGCTCAGGACCTCAGAGGGATTCCACTGGGAGGGTGGGTGCCTGTCTAACATGTAGAAACTCTCTTGCATCATCTGCATCAGCTGAACCACTCACTAATAAGGCTCAGGTTCAAGATGCTCATGAAACAAAATCGTGTCTCAAATCAGTTCCAAAGACTGGTTTGTCACAATAGATCTGAAGGATGTGTACTTCCAGGTACCCATCCTTCCTTCACACAGGAAATTCCTGAGGTTTGCTTTCAGGGCTGAAGCTTACCAATATTGGGTCCTTCTGTTTGGCCTTGCACTCTCACCCCACACCTTCACAAAGTGTGTGTATGCAGCTTCCGCTCCTCTCAGACTCCGGGGCATCTGCATACTGATCTATACTATTTAGACGATTGGTTGATATTGGGTCAATCAGAGCACTTGATGACCTGGCATTCAGATGTCAATCTTACCCGCATGAAGGAATTGGGGTTAAGAAAAATGTACTTTCTCTGGCACCTATCTAGGCGTGGTGTGGGATTCGACCACTATGCGGGCGCAGTTGTCTTCTGCTCGAGTAGAGTCTATCCTTATGGCCATAAAGAGAGAAAGAGAAGGCCTTTCACTCACTGTGAAGCAGTTTCAAAGACTGCTGGGTCTGATGGCAGCTGCATCCAATGTGGTGTAACTTGGCCTCCTATATATTTTTGGCTTAGGACCAAAGGGTTCTCCCAGAAGGGCAACCCACTCTACACAATCAAAGTCATGCGGCGAGCCTTACAAGCCTTAGACATGTGGAGGGAACCCGGGTTTCTGTAACAGCATCCCGTGTTGGGGACTCCTTGTTGTTGCATAATGTTAGTGACGGATGCCTACCTCATGGGTTGGGGGAGGTCATAAGTGGCTGCTCTGCCCAAGGTCTATGGGAAGGGCCACATCTCTTGTGGCACATCAACTGCCTGGACATGCTGGCCGTACTTCTAGCATTAAAGCATTTACTCTTGGACCTATGGGGCCATCTTGTGCTGATCCGTACAGACACTTCAGTGGTCTCTTACTCTGCGCTCTCACCTTCTTTTCAAGATGGCATGACAGATCCTCCTGTTGGCCCGAGGAAAGCTGCTCTCACTGGGGGTAGTATACATCCCAGGGCATTTGAAAGAATGAGCAAACACCCTTTTGAGGCAAAGGCTGAGGCTCGGAAAGTGGAGGCTCCACATGACTGTGGTGGAGCACATATGGAGGAAGTTTTACCGATCACAAGTAGACCTCTTTGCGAATCGAGAAACCCCACATTGTCCCCTCTGGTTTTTCCTCACTCACCCAGCACCTCTTGGACTGGGCGCTATGGTGCAGCCATGGCCGAGGCTGTGCCGACCACCCCCCTCATGGCCATAGCCATAGTTTTGGAGGCCCTGTTTAAGCCTCTTTTTGAGCCCTTGCCTGAGGTGCCCTTGATATTTCTAACAGTCAAGGCTGTTTTTCTACTGGCCATCTCATCTCTAAAAAAGTTGGGGACCTTCACACCCTTTCCATGAGCCCCTCATGTCTGGAGATCACCCCAGGCATTGCCATTCACTTCCTATACCCCAGGCCTTGTATGTCCCCAAGGGGCCCTCGGCTGCCCCAAGACTAGTCGTGCTCCAGGCATTCTATTCTCCTCCCTTTTAGTCCCTCGATCAGTATCACTGGATACATATGTCCACAGAATAAGTCCGTATAAGAATCGTCTCCCTGCAGATAAGCAGATCCTCAGCAGGTTCATTGTGGATGATATACACTCCTCTTATGAGTCCTCTGGTCTCCCTGCCCCTTTCAGGGTCAGAGCTCACTCAACCCGAAGTGTGGTGGCCTCTAAGGCCTTTCCCTTTGGAGAGTCTCTTCAAGACATTTGCTGCAGGCTGGTCTACCCCACTGACCTTTGTCAGGTCCTATAGTCTTGACATTAGTGCCACTCCTGGCCCCTCTGTCCTTTAAAGTAGTTGTGCCCATTCACACTAGACAGGGATTGGTCAGTCTGGAAGTATTGTACACTCGTTCCTAGAGCGTTGTTGACACAGCTCGAGTTCCTGAAGGGGAATGTCTCTAGGCTACATGTAACCCTGGTTCCCCAAGGGAACGAGATGCTGCGTCTCGGTGCCACACTTCCTGCATCCCTGCGAGCACTTTTTTTCACTCATTCAAAAGCATGTGCTTTTATATCTTCTAGGTCCAGTGGGGTGAGGTCACGATTTTTCATTGGACTGATTACACACGTGGTTCAGAGGGTGGTCACACAGTGGTGTTCCCAAAGTGTTGTTGACACAGTGTTTCGTTCCCTCAGGGAACCTAGAGACGTGCTCAAACAAAATATTGACACTTTGGACACAGTTTTGACATATTAATTTAGGGTGTACTCACTTTGTTTGCCAGTTATTTAGACAATAATGGCTGTATGTTGAGTTTTTTTTACAGGACAGTAAAGCTGTACTGCTACACAAGCTGCACATTTACTACCCTAAAATATATCTAAGTTTAATTTCTATAGTATTGTCCCTTGAGAACATATAATAAAATGATTGCTGAAATGTGAGGGGTGTACTAAATTTCAAGCACGTTAATATATTGGCGCCATATTGATTTTCGTTTATCTCGATCATTGGTTATCTCGATGCTTTTTGGCAACCCGCTAGGACATCGACATAACGGGTTCCACTGTATATATATATATATATATATATATATATATATATATATATATATATATATATATATATATATATATATATATATATATATATATATATATATATATATATATATATATATATATATACAGTGAGGAAAATAAGTATTTGAACACCCTGCTATTTTGCAAGTTTTCCCACTTAGAAATCATGGAGGGGTCTGAAATTATTATTGTAGGTGCATGTCCACTGTGAGAGACATAATCTAAAAAAAAAAAATCCAGAAATCACAATATATGATTTTTAAACTATTTATTTGTATGATACAGCTGCAAATAAGCATTTAAACACCTGTCTATCAGCTAGAATTCTGACCCTCAAAGACCTGTTAGTCTGCCTTTAAAATGTCCACCTCCACTACATTTATTATCCTAAATTAGATGCACCTGTTTGAGGTCGTTAGCTGCATAAAGACACCTGTCCACCCCATACAATCAGTAAGAATCCAACTACTAACATGGCCAAGACCAAAGAGCTGTCCAAAGACACTAGAGACAAAATTGTACACCTCCACAAGGCTGGAAAGGGCTACGGGGAAATTGCCAAGCAGCTTGGTGAAAAAAGGTCCACTGTTGGAGCAATCATTAGAAAATGGAAGACGCTAAACAAGACTTTGAATCTCCCTCGGACTGGGGCTCCATGCAAGATCTCACCGCGTGGGGTCTCAATGATCCTAAGGAAGGTGAGAAATTAGCCCAGAACTACACAGGAGGAACTGGTCAATGACCTGAGAAGAGCTGGGACCACCGTTTCCAAGGTTACTGTTGGTAATACACTAAGACATAATGGTTTGAAATTATGCATGGCACGGAAGGTTCCCCTGCTTAAACCAGCACATGTCCAGGCACATCTTAAGTTTGCCAATGACCATTTGGATGATCCAGAGGAGTCATGGGAGAAAGTCATGTGGTCAGATGAGACCAAAATTGAACTTTTGGGTCATAATTCCACTAAATGTGTTTGGAGGAAGAAGAATGATGGGTACCATCTCAAGAACACCATCCTTACTGGGAAGCATGGGGGTGGTAGCATCATGCTTGGGGGATGTTTTTCTGCACATGGGACAGGGCGACTGTACTGTATTAAGGAGAGGATGACTGGGGCCATGTATTGCGAGATTTTGGGGAACAACCTCCTTCCCTCAGTTAGAGCATTGAAGATGGGTCGAGGCTGGGTCTTCCAACATGACAATGACCCGAAGCACACAGCCAGGATAACCAAGGAGTGGCTCTGTAAGAAGCATATCAAGGTTCTGGCGTGGCCTAGCCAGTCTCCAGACCTAAACCCAATAGATTATCTTTGGAGGGAGCTCAAACTCTGTGTTTCTCAGCGACAGGCCAGAAACCTGACTGATCTAGAGAAGATCTGTGTGGAGGAGTGGGCCAAAATCCCTCCTGCAGTGTGTGCAAACCTGGTGAAAAACTACAGGAAACTTTTGACCTCTGTGTTCAAATACTTATTTGCAGCTGTATCATACAAATAAATAGTTTAAAAATCATACATTGTGATTTCTGGATTTTTTTTTTGGATTATGTCTCTCACAGTGGACATGCACCTACTATGACAATTTCAGACCCCTCCATGATTTCTAAGTGGGAAAACTTGCAAAATAGCAGGGTGTTCAAATACTTATTTTCCTCACTGTATATATATATATATATATATATATATATATATATATATATATATATATATATATATATATATATATATATATATATATATATATATATATATATATATATATATATGATGTGGGGTGAGACTATGTTGGCATGCACGTGTTTTTGGAGTTTTTTTACACAACAGCGTTGCCGCGATTTGTTCGATGTAGGCATGCTATAAAAATACATACAGTACATGTTTATTAACTGTCAGGAATCCAGGAATCAGGAATGCTTTCTTGGCTGCTTTCTCTGAAGCTCCCGGCTTCAATCACGCACATATGGTGCTCGTTTAGCACTCATCACCAGCTCCTATTTAAACTTCCACACTCTCACCGTCCGTTATTGTTGGTATATGTTGGTTCACGGTGGTCGTTGTTATCGCGCATGCGTATCCCGGTACGTGCCTTCCCACTAGCACTCTCTCAACGGCTGCTCTCTTCTTCCCAATGCGCATCACGGATTCCCCCGATCCTGCCGTTGGTAATTCTATGCTTTTGCTGCTCATTCCACGGTCTGCTCTGCGCTCCTACCAAGCGCCGCGCCACGCTCCTACCAAGGGTGCGCTCCTACCAAGCGTCGCGCCGCGTCCTACCAAGCGTGGCTTTCGCCTCCCGTTCATCGAATGACATTTAACAACAAAAGGCATATGTGCACTAATTAACAGCAGAGATTCACCAGTATACAATACAACACCTGTAGCCTCTGTAAGGCTTGATTTTTCCGCCACTTTCCCGAGTTCTTCTGCGGCTGCACAGTGCCGATCGACATAACTGACATTAAATGGCAAATTTTTCCCCCCTTGTGCTCGAGCTATTAGGGTTCGGCGACATAAAAAAGTCAACATAACCATTAAAATTTGGCGGTTCCACTTCAAAAACGTCGACTTGATAGGGTTGTCGAGTTAACCGAGGTCGAGATAAGTGGGTTCCACTGTATATATATATATATATATATATATATATATATATATATATATATATATATATATATATATATATATATATGCATATGCACTGTGTGAAATGAAATATCATCGCGTGCGAACAAACACAATGACACATTTCTGTCAGCGAGAAGGGCATTTTAAAGGGTCCACTGCAGTGCTCGGGTCCTTCACTCACATAGGGTTGATGCTGTGATTTCTTTTCATCAATGTATCCACTGTTAGTCCCACTCTTTGTCTCTTTGTGGAGTGTAAAGCTTGATGCTCCATATGCTGTACATTAGTGCTGGAACACTGAGATGCTAATATGATGTAAGCTCACTAAAGACACTACATCCCTTGTGGGCTCCTGCCAAACATCCCCTTTCACCAAATATTCTCCCTCTGAGTGTTTTGCAAGGCTTAAAAAAAGAACTTTCATTTTGAGTTTTGATAAATTTTGTTTCCCATGTGAGTTATAGAACAGGTGTTATGAGGGTTTGAATGATTTACAACATTTACAACCTAAGTTCTAATATTTGTTCCATGACATTTTATTAATTTTTCCCAACAGTTTATTCTCTTCATTTTGTATCATTTCTCTTGGCTGTACTGCTTCCAGTACGTGTATGTGGATGTTAAATTTTCTGTCCAATCAGATTTCAGCCTCTATGTGCCGTCCTGTCAGTTCTTTAACCAATCAGATTTCATATTCGCCTCACAGTGTCAGCTAGCTGGCCCAGAATAGCATCAGCATTTTTTCCATCCTCTGATTGGTTGGTCAGAGGGAAACTGTTACAGCCAAATTCGACTGGCAAAAAAAGTGTGTAGCTCTGCACACCTTAATACATCTGAGTTAGACTTTTATATATTCCTACGGAGGAAGAGAAATTGATTTGGTCTTGGACATACTTAAAAATCAATTTTCCAGAAAAGCTAGACATCGTGAGGAGAGGTCGGCCAACCCGAAGCTAGATAGCTTGTCTCAGCCCGGGAAATGGTTTGTTCTCCACCTCGAGACCAGTGAATACGAGCGGTACCACTGGCTTACAGCCTCTGAGGAGCGGTGCAAAATATGATTCTGCATCTCTGGTGAGTAGCTTGTATTTTATTTACATTTTAAATATTTTTGTCATGTTATTAGACAAATATTGATTCTGAACGGCTCCAGATGATGTAGGTGGCACAGTTGTGGTTGTAGTGTAGAGGTTTGGAGTTGTCTTAACTGGGTTTCTTGCTTTAGTAAAATGGTATTCACCATCTATATGTCAAATATATATATATATATATATATATATATATATATATATATATATATATATATATATATATATATATATATATATATATAATCAGTGTTGTGCTAGCTACTAAAAAATACAGTTACTCGTTACTCCATTCAAAAAGTAACTTAGTTAATTTGTTGATTACTTACACCATAAAGTAATGCGTTACTGTTAAAAGTAACCTTTTAGTTACTTTTTTAAAAAACCTTCTTTAATGTTCCCATTAATGCGTTATGGTCTATACAAACACAAAACTGACTTAAACACAAAGTAATTTTTAAACACTATTTTATTTAAGTCAGACAAGCACAAACTGAATATATCACAAGGATTTCTGAAATAAATAACAAAACAAGCTGAATAATATATTCACAATCAAAAACTAAAGTGGCTTCTGTTGTTGTGTTGAGCTCTTAAAAATGTTCCTTTCACAGCTTAAGTATGAAAACTATCAACAATGTAGAACAGAACACCGGGTTAGCTTCTAGCTTCTAGCTTCGCCGAGGCATGGAGTTTCTGGAGGAGCTTCAACAGATTGGAGTTGCTGTTTATTGCAGTAGATACGACCTTTGAACCAGAAAGACAGCTTACATTTGACTAAAAAGTGTTTGTCTTTATACTCAACTAAAGTGAAATAATGAGCATATTTCCACTTTGAGAAACTCGTCTTGCTCTCGCCTCGCCTCGCCATTACTGCCGCACAGTCCTGAATAAATGGAGACACGCCCACAGCGCGTCCTCTTCGTGTTCCTGT
>NC_060886.1:9435607-9438107 GCF_014805685.1 Silurus meridionalis
ATTCCGGCCTGTTCTTTTCAGAACCGTATCTTAAGCGTGCTTCCATTAGGAGCATAGCAGCATCCACACCCTCGAGCTGTTAGCATTTTAATACGCTCCATTATTCACTGCTTTACCAAAGAGCGCTTTATCCTCCGGATCATTGTATTTTATTTTATTTTAGTTTAGTTTATAAGTCGAGTGTATAGAAAGTTCCGGATGTCGGAGGACACCCTGTGTGGTCTGACAGGAATCTGAGGGCTTTATATAGATTCATATTAATAATCCGGTGGCCTTCAGAAGCGCTGTTGATTAACCCACATAACCAGAATAAGATAATTACCTTTACTCTTTTTTCCCTCACTGATTCTCTGCGGATGTGATTTTCGCCTAATATTGAATGAGACAAAAGGCGCAGGAAGAAAAAACGAGAGCATTATGTGTTAGTTATTCATGTGTTGTTATTGCTAATTAAGGCACTTCCTTTGTGTAATATTTATACCCTGGTAAATGGTCCAAAAGTTTTTTTTTTTGTTTAAGAGATCATTATTTTTAGATAAAGACCATTCTCTAGCCACATATAAAACATTTTAAATTTAATATGACAAAAAGCTTGTTTTATTTGATCCTCTTTTTTTTCAGTATGATGTCATGTAGAAATATAGCCCATATGGATAATGGTTTGTAGGCACATGACCATAATATTTATATGTGCTTTTGAACATCCCATTTAAACATTTAATTCCCATTTGCTATTGTAATAACCTCCACTCTTCTGGGAAGATGTTCCACTAGATTTTGAAGTGTGCTTGTGGAGATTTGTGTTAATTCAGTCATAAAGTCAGGTACTGATGTAGAGTGATAAGGCCTGGGGTAAATCAGTGTTCCAGTTCATCCCAAAGGTGTTCAATAAGGTTGAAGTCAAAGCTCTATAGCAGGCCACTCGAGATCTTACACTACAAGCCATTTAAACCATATGTCCATGGAGCTGTCTTTATGTACAGGGGCATTGCAATGCTGGAACAGGTTTTGGATCTTCTAGTTCAAGTAAATGGAAAATGTAATGGCCACAACTTAGTGCCTCCAACTTTGTTGTAACAGATACACATATGGCTGGAAAAGTCAGGTGTCCCAATACTTTTGTCTCTATAGTGTATTTACATGCATATACAATCACAGACACACACACACACACACACACACACACACACACACACACAAACAAGCAAATAAGACCTGTGTGGTCATACTCTGACAAGAACAACAGAAATACTAATGACTGTTTACGCAAGGAACCGACTGAGCACAGTGGATTACAGCAGCGAAAGGTCTGATTGATTGACAGCCGTGATGCTCGGGGGAGTTCTCGTCCTCCCCCGAATAACTCATCTATCAAAGCGCCTTTGATCGTTGCACACACACGTGCACACATGGAAAACCAGGGCCGGGGTGAACGCTGCAGAAGTAATATCTCTCATTATCAAAAGACTGCATGATTTGTTGAAGAGGGTGTAAATGTGATAGATAGATAGATAGATAGATAGATAGATAGATAGATAGATAGATAGATAGATAGATAGATAGATAGATAGATAGATAGATAGATAGATAGATAGATAGATAGATAGATAGATAGATAGATAGATAAACATAGACATCACATTAGATATCCAAATTGAGGGTGCAAGCACTCTCAGCTTGATCTCCATGACAACATGATCAACAGCATGGCTATTAGAATACAGTGATGAAGTGCAGGTTTGAGTTTGCATTACTGTCAAGTCAAGTCAAGTCAAGTTTATTTCTATAGTGCTTTTCAGAACAGACATTGTCTCAAAGCAGCTTTACAAAATTTAACAGATAAGGTGAACGGTGTGTATTTATCCCTGATGAGCAGCCATGGCAACTGTGGCAAGGAAAAACTAGGAGCTACTGAGCAACTTATAAAATAGCTCAGTGCAGGTGCAACACTGAAATGTAAGCCATTCAAGCTTACACATTTTATACGGTCTTTGATTGGGAATTGATTAGGGAAGTATTGGGAAACCTGACTTTTCCAGCCATATGTGGTTCCTCTCCAAACTGTTACTGCATAGATGGAGGCACACAATTAGATCGGATGTCTTTGGACGCGGTAGCATTACATTCTCCTTCACTTGAATTAGGAGACCCAAACCCGTTCCAGTTTGACATTACGCCTGTGTACAAAGCCAGCTCCATGAAGGTATAGTTTAATATGGGTTGGAGTAAAATATCTTGTGGTACCTGCTATAGAGCCTTGACCTCAATCCTATTGAACATTTTTGGGATGATTTGGAACGCTGACTGCACCCCAGGCCTCCTCACCTCACCTACAGTACATCAATACTTCACTTTACTAACACCTTTGTGGCTGGATGAGCACAAATCTCCACAATCACACTCCAAAATTCCAGAAGAGTGGAACAGGATGTTACATTTGAATGTTATGCTCAGGTGTCCACTTACTTTTGTCCATATGGTGTATCTCAGACAAGCTAAT
>NC_060886.1:9443107-9495607 GCF_014805685.1 Silurus meridionalis
GCTCTATAGCAGGCCACTCAAGATCTTCTAATCCAACTCATGTAAACCATAGCTTCATAGATGTGTGCATGGGGGAATTATCATGCTAGAACAGGTTTGGGTCTCCTAGTTTGAGTAAAGGAAAAATGCAATTTTACTGCACCCAAAGACCTTCTATAAAATTGTGTGCCTCCAATTTTGTAGTAGGAACAGCATATAGCTGGATAATTCAGGAGTCCCAAAACATTTGTCCATATAGTGTATATATTTATTGATATATATTTTAAAATTCAAAGACAAATCTCCATTATTTCATCTAAGTCAGTTTTGACTTAAAAAACTGCTAGGTTTATGAAATGAGATTTTTCTTTGCCAAACCCAGTGCTCAATTAGAAGCGCAGGAGAAGTGAAGCGACCTATTTGGCAGCTTTACGAGATACCTCCTGGGTAAAGCTCCCTCATGAAGCTGGTTGTGAAAATTTAAGATTATGCAAAGCTGCATTAGAAAAACTAAAGTAGTTTGGTTTGTACAGTGCTGTGTGTGCTGACTGCATACAGTAATCATGTAGGAGTTCTTTCATTATGTTCCTGTCTTTAGTGTATGATTCTAAAACAATAAGAAATAAACTAAATGACAAAAGACAACTCCTTTTGCATGTTTGTTTACACTCCCTGAATACTTATATTAGGAACACATTTACACCTGAAGAAACCATGCCATTTTTTTTTTTAATCAACTGCATTAATTAAAATGTGACTTAAACCAGTGTGTGGTGGCTGGTGATGGGCTGGTTTCAGGCTTACAGGAACTGTAGATCTGCAGACAAATAGTATATAGATTTAGGAAGATCTGTGTAAAAATACCTCTAGTACTTTCTACAACAGTGGTAAGCGGAAAAGCACAACTCACTCTCAGAATTCACAAGCATGAGGTGGAAAACCACGTCACATCAAGTTCAATACGTCAGCCAAGAATAGGAATCTGAGGCTATAGTGGACTTCAGTGAGTTGAACATTGAAAAACTGTTGCCTTGACTTTTTTCCAGTCTTCAACTGCCAAAGCACTGGTGAAAATTCTAGAGTTTTGGAAATGCTCAAACCATCTCATCTAGCAGCAACTCACTGAACCCAGTGAACTCACAATTCTTTCTTTTTCTGATATTAACTGCAGCTCTGCATCTGCATGATTTTATACATTACTCTGTTGCCACATGATTTGCTAATTTGTGAGTATATTTATGCAAGTACCAAGGGATATGTTTATTTTTGCAAATATAACCAAGTCCTCCATGCTTGTTGGGTCTCAAAATTTTCATACACTGTGTTTAATACAGACGAGTGGCAACAGTTAAACAGTCACATCAATTAACCAGCCACTTCTTTCACAGAAACAAAAGTAAACGTCACTAACTGGATTCAGATCTTTCAATGTAATTCGTCTAATTTACATATTTGACAGATGCTTTTTTATCCAAAGTAGCTCACACTGGGGGCTGAAATCCAATCCTTTGATTTAGCTGAACAGTTGAGAAGTGGGTGTCTTACACAAAAGCTGGCAGGGTTGAGACTGGAACTCATGACCTTCTAGTCAATGGAAAATAGCATTATTTGCTGAGCTATCACTTTCCTAGTATCATTATTCTAGTGATTCTGAAAGGTTCATTTTGAACAGGACATGATATTGTATGATAGTAGTAATAAATAAAAGATAAATACATTCCCCCTGCTCTCTGAAACATTAATTAAGGACTAATCAACAATTTATTAACATCTGCCTTTTTATACAGTCTAAATATAAATCTTAAAATATGGTATAGAGATTGGTTATAAGAGGAGGCTTGACCCAGACCAACTGTGAAGGTACTGAATATGAAGCCGAATGATGTGCAATATTCAAAATGCTTTCTTGCTTTCTTTATGCTGTATGATGTACTTATGTCGAAGCGCTTTACATCAGTACACCTGCCTTTTTCTAGGAATGCAAGTCATTCTGAATCTAAATACAGATTTAATATCATTGAAAGCCAGTTTTAGACTGGGTAATTGCAGCTGTCAAGATTTTACTTGCCACACTTTACAATCTGAACCCAATAAACTCTTGGCAAAATATTATTAAAAAAAATGTGACATTGAGTTCTCCATGTCAGGCATGAAGACAATTCTAGACCTATTATTAAAGAAAATCAATCAGTCTGCGATAGCCGAATTTGTGCAGGATATGGGGTCGCACAAATATAACCATTTAAAGTGAATAATGGCTAACATGGATTTTTCTGTCTATTAGCAAACTTGTAGCAGGATTTGTAGTGTCATTCTACAGTATCTTGTTGTCAAATATATGGTGTACAATGTATTGGTTGTGAATGTAATCAAAAATGTCTAGCACTGACGTCTGACTTGCCATTGACCTTCTTAAGACTCAATTGTGACTCCACTTAATCCTAGTCAGCAACCTTCTCCTATGTCGAGATCTTCTATACAATTTTACTTGTCATTCGGGCCAATTTTCGGCCAAGCATACCTTTGTAAAGTGTCTGAAATGAATAGGAGCGCAGATGGGTTATGATCTGCTGAAGGTCTGTTGGGTTGGAGTGATGTTTCTCCACACGCTTTAGTGAGTGTGCGTCGTGTGCTTACTTCAGGACCAATGAAAGGGGGGAAGAGAGAGAGAGAGAGAGAGAGAGAGAGAGAGAGAGAGAGAGAGCGAGCTCTCCATCTGTAGCTCCATCAGAGCGGCAGCAGTGTGCGCGCACGGCACGCGTCGCAGCTCGCAAGAGGAAAAAAAGAGAAAGAAACCCCGGCATGAGCTCTTCGCCTCCGGATACCGCATTTATCCCGTGACATCTCCTTCTTCTTTTTTTGCACCCGGGACAACCCGGACCGCCTTTTACAAAACTAACCGGCGGTCAGCTGGGAGAGAGCGCGTCGCCGTTATACAATCACCAACCAGCCTTACTTCTCTCTCTCTCTCTCTCTCTCTCTCTCTCTCTCTCTCTCTCTCTCTGTCTCTCGTGTGTGTGCGTGTATGTGTGTGGGGACCTGTGTTAAAGTCTCCGGCATCTTTACACGCCAAGACGTTTCCATTCAAAAGAGAACACGTTTTTTCTTCGTGATCGGCTTTGGTTTTGCGTTGGAATGAACTCGCTCAGAAGCGCGGCTCTGCGTCTGGATGGCTGATTTACCGTCTCGAGTTCTCCGGTTACACGAGGAACAATTCGCCGTGATGCTCCGCAGCTCTGTCGCCGAGTCTTACAGCAAGTGAGCCGCGGGTGGCGCACCGGTTTGGGGGCAGAAAAGCCGACGGTAAGCCGAAATGTACGTGTGTGTGTGTGTGTGTGTGTGAGAGAGAGAGTGCGCGCGGGCGCTCGTCTCTGTGAGTGTGTGTGTGTGTGTGTGTGTATGTGACAAAGTTTGAAGTGCAGCCTTGTGCGGAGGTGATGCAGCGTGGGCGAGCACATCCGACTCCTGTGCGTAAAACAAGTGCCATAAGTACCCTACAGCATTTGCAGGGATTTGTCTCGTATATAAACCCCACTGGATGGTATCTGTACCGGGGTTGTGGTTTTGAGTGCGTGGTAACGTGGGCGTTAGGAGGTTGCAGGATGTGAATATGAGGGTGGGTAATAATAAGCGCAGCATCGCCGCAGAACTGTTGACTGCATTCCTACAAATCCGATTGCGATGTGGATCCAGAGAGTCGCTTCCCAGCCAACGTGACAATTTGGGGAACAAAGAAAGCCGGGTGTTCCTGCATGCTGGGATGCGTGTGTGTGTGTTTGGTTGCGCGCAATGACAAGACGCGCAAGGATGTGAAATGCGGCTTGTATGTGTGTATTAAAAAAGCGACTCTGGGCTCCGGGGGTGTGAGATGCGAGGATGCCAGTCAGAAGAGTTGGACCCGCTGGGATGGCACAAGCCCCCCAACACACACTCAAACTCACACACACACACACACACACACACACACACACACACACACACACACACACATAAATACTGCAGTCTCTGTCTTTACTCAAAGATAAAGAGAGCAACAAATAACATGATTTCCCCTGCCTCTTTTTAATCATAGTATCTTTATTTGGACAAATTAGTGAGTTCACCCATGTTATTAGGTGTTATTAAATGTTAATAAGCGCATTATAAATGCAGAATGGAGGATCGTTTAGCTCTGGGGAGGAAAAAACTGGCTGTATTGCTGTAGAGAAGACGATTCATGTTAATGATAGATGATGACGAATCCTGCCTTCACTAATGTGCATTAGTGTGTGTATATATATATATATATATATATATATATATATATATATATATATATATATATATATATATATAATCTATTGAAACATTTAACTGCAAACAGATAGAACAGATAAAAGTGTGCAATTAAGTTGTGAGTAAACACGACTTAACTCATGACAATCATGGGTTTAATCACAACTTAACTGCACACTTTTATCTGTTCTAAATGTACATAAATTACATTTTTTAAGTTTTAATACTCTAATCAACATGGTCATGGACAAATATGGACAAATGTATGTTTATTATTACTGAAGCCAAACTCAACATAGAGCATGAAGACAAAGTATTCTTGTAAATGTTTTAAAATAACTATAGTGTTTAAAATTATGCAAATTATCGGAACACTAAACGAAAATGTATGATGTGTTTCCACACGGATGGTTTTAAATGTCGGATGTGCACATCATGGCGGATTTTGGTGCTTGATTTGAGACTTGGCGCATCAGTAAAACAAATGTTGAACGATTAAAAAAAAAATTCGGTGGAGTTTATAATTTTTTTTTATATCTGAGTGAAGAATGGACTTTGTGAAAAAATGTGTGTTGCGTTTTTGCTCTTTTTTATATTTATTTATTATTATATTAAATACATTTTGACAGCCCTAATATATATTTATGGACAAATTAGTGAGATATATAAAACGTTATTAACGTTAATAGTGAAATATATATATACACACACACACACACACACACACACACACACACACACACACACACACACTAATAAACTCACCCCCACCACAACACTATCAGCACTATGCTGCCTATCAGGGTAAAAACGAGTCATGTGTCTTGGAATCCACGTGGGGACCCCATTTTTAAGGGCAGGAGATGTCCTGATAGTTCATAAAACCCAGAGCCAAGAGGATTAGATTGAAACTTTAGGGAATTGGTTTGGACAGCATAATTGACTCCTCTTACCGGAAGTGTCACTCAGACAAGGAAAATGGCTCCCCACCCCCCACCGGGTTGTTGAGATTGCTTGCAGTAAAGAAGGCATTCACTCCCACAGTGCTGTTCGTGTGACTCATGTTGCTACCGGCTCATTTGGAAATTGGCCATTTAACAGCACTAAAGATGCGGAGTATATACTCAGAAATGTTTCATCACAGAAGGCAGAGACGAGTTCTGTTAACATGGTCAATCGGCCATGTTTACTATTTGTGTAAGGAATTATATAAGTAAGAAGTGATATTAGATGAACTTAAGTTAGTTGTAACCTGAAAACTGGTTAATACTTCTCGGCAGGTGGCTGCAGCTTTACAGAAAAATGTATTGTACTGTTTTTTTTTGTTGCTGAAGAAGAATTTCTGTTTTCTCGTTTCTATTTCTATGTAAGGAAATAAATGTACTACTGGAATTAATGCAAGTCAGAAGATAAGCCCATGGTGCAAGATTTAACTTGGCACGTAGAACAATCACTGTTTGTTGAATCGTTTGCGTTTTAGGTTCTGACGTCTGTTTTTTGTGGTTTAACGCAGAATATTCTAGTAAATTCTGAGAACAGTCTCCCAGAATGACAGAAAAATACCTCAGTGTACTATTAAGGTCTGTGATGCTTAATCTTATATAGTGTGTCATACAGGGACTTGTTGTTGCTATGAGGCGTTTTACTGCCACAACTCTGCCTCATCTTTTGGAGATTTTTTTCCCCTCTTATTATAGTCTCAATGCTGTTTAAGGCCTGCACAGGAACAGGAGTCATTCATTAGGTTAAAAATTGTTCTTAAATAAAATAAAAAAAACACAGCCAGAACAGCAGCGAGCACATGGCGATGAATGATCATGCAAGCAACAAACTTTTCTTTCCTAGACGTTTATCTTCTATTATCAAGGACTGTGCCAGATGCTGCAAAATCCCTGGAAATGCGTAATACCTTCTTAAATCTTCCTGAACTCTCAGTATGGCGGAATAGTGCCAGTCAGCATTCTGTCAGCTTGTATCAGCCGAAAAATAAAACCATAGCCTTTCCAGGTCGGTGGTAAGTCAAAGGCCATTGCATCACCATTACATCTAAACCTTTAGCAATAAATCAGGAAAACATCTAACCCGGATTAACTGCCACACAAACACTGCAGGAATCCGAGGCTGCATCCGAACCCACTATCGCAAAGGACAGCAATTTGTCTTCTTAATCTCCGAACAGTGACTTCCACTAACAAAAAATGCCACCTATTTTTGGTGTCAGTAAGACTATAAAGCGCTGAGTGATGTGTCTGCAACCTATGCTCTTCACATGAACACATTTTTCTTTCCTCCCTGCTGACCCGAGATTTTCTTAACGTGAATGGAAATGAGCGCATTAATATAGATTTTCCGTTTATTTCCATATATCTGGGTCTGTCTGCATAATCTCGATTGCTTTCTCATCCACCATTTGGCACACACTGGATGTGGAAATGAAAAGGGAGAAGGGCGTTTAGCTATTCAGATTGTGTTATGTTGCAATCCAAAACAGGATTGTAATTTAATGGTTTTTCCTAGGAGTTAAATTGAACGGAAATATAATCTCAGATGGGTCATAATCAACCAGTCAGTCACAAGCTTTTATTATTTGAACATACAAGTGTTTAGATGAATTGTTTGACAAAGCCTTATAATTGGGTTTTGATTTACACAATTAGGCCATTTTACAGCCAATTAAAAAGTAAAATCATTGCAAGCCCATCCAGATGTGCTCTTGATGTCCGTTTCAAGGAGGGGTTTTACTCTTACTTGCAGTGATCGCTTTATCCTGACCAAGGTTGTTATGGATTCTGTTTACTAGGCCACTCAGTGTGAGGCAGGAACATACCCTGGTTGAGATATAATACACTCAAATGTAGATACACACATTCACACCTTCTCAATTTCACTTTAATTTAGTTTAGCCAGTCCACCTCCATTCATGCTTATGAGATTTGGGAGGAAACTCATACTAATACGGGAACTACAAACATATTGAACCATGAAAATATATAATCCAATAATTAAGCATTACCATCCAGTATTTTTGATCCACTAGTATAGTGGTTTGGTGTGTCAACTTCAAGATATCTGCTACTGGCCTTTTAAAGTTTGGAAGATACTTAAGTAGGTACTGGCATAGTTATTTATACTGTATTGTGCTACAGAATGTGGTTGTTCAACCTTTAGAGACCATTTTGATTCTTGAAATTTCTAATACCTTAATTTACATCTGGATGATGCTTGTATGAATCATTTGCACAGTATAAAATGTGTTCCAATAAAACGGATCATATTTTGTGGGTGAATTTAGCTGTCAATTGCGAAAAAAAGAGAGAGAGAGAGAGAGAGAGAGAGAGAGAGAGAGAGAGAGAGAGAGAAAGAACAGCTTGGATTAAAACAGTAATAATTATCTTAATTTGCCAATTTGGCAAAATTTCTCTCAGGTTAATAATCTGGAATCCACTACAAATATTTTAAAACCACAAAAGAATACATCAGAACCTGTTAATAAACAGGAAGCAGATCGAATAGAAAAAGAGCAGTTTCTGCACTATGTATTCGAAGTCTTACCACCGACATCTACATTTAGAATGCTTGACTGACATTAAAAAAAAAAAAAAAGCAGGTTTGTGAACGAATCATTCATTTATACTATTTTTAAATGTATTTCAATGCCATCAAATATTTCATTGAATTGACGTTCCATTGAATAATATATTTATCATTTCCAGAGATGTTAGAATTTCTGTATGAAACAACAAATTTTTAGCTAAAGAGATCGTGAAAGAGTAGGTCACGGTCATAAGCGTAAAATATGTGAAACATGCCTCTATTTTGACAATTCAGCTCAGCAGTTGAAATACTGACGTGTGCTATTTCTCCATGCTCACTGACAGGTTCTGTGCGAACACTAATTAGCATCATTGTGACAGTGAGTGTGTTTGGTCACAGGCAGAATGCAGACTAATTTTTAAAAGTGAGATATTCATGAATGTGCATATTAATGGGTATGGGGTGGCATGTTGGTGCAGCAGAGAGAATGCTGTATGCTGCTGCTTTACAGTTCCATGCTATTCGGCATAAAGCTGAGCTTGGGATCTTGTGTGTGTGGAGTTGAACAAACGTATCTCAAGACATAAGACATACATTTGATTTAGGCGGCCTAGATAAATTGTCTATAGATGGAAATTCCTGTGTGTGTGTGTGTGGTGCCTTGTGTTTTCCTGTCTTCCCTTTCAGTGTGTTTTCCTGTCTTACAGGTCTAGAGGCTCCAGATCCACCATGAATTATGGATACAGAGCGTTACGGCTGTGACATAGGCTGTCAGTAATAATTATGCTTCATTACAGTTTTCCCACTATGGACAATTAAATCTGTGGAAAAAAACAAACAATTGTTTCATGAAATGCCTAAACCTTGCCAATTCCCATTCACCAGCCAGCTGTCACCTATCACATGACAATTACCAACCCAGGGAAGGTGAGAGCTAACACATGCTTTATCCAAGACATGCAAAGCCACATTTTTCCAAACAAAGTGCTATTTAACCTTTTTATTCGCATACACAAGCTGACAGATGCCATGATTGGCTCTTGTTGCTGTGATTGACAGTTTGTCATTCTTTCTACTATAAAACAAGTTTTACTTTCCCGACTCCCAGCCACAGTCAACCAGGAATTTTAGAGCAAATGCTGCTCTACCGCACTACTGTGCAGCCTAAATTATTGTTTTTGATGACCTCTGATTTAAAATGGGACCTTAATGAATGCTTTATTAAACACATGCACTTGTATGGTGAAGCAGTTATAGACTTACACCAGTCTTCTACCACAAAGACAAATGGATGCTTTTACAATTTAGATCTAGATTTTCTCCTAATAAAAACAATAAATATTTTTATCTATACATTTGTTTTTGCTTAGTTCTTTTAATTCTACCAACTCTACCATTACTATCTACCATTATTTCTAGCTACTTTACCATATTTAAAGGAAATCATTATTATACTGGGTGTTAAAAGTGGTTTTTAAACTAAGACAAAAACAATAGTTAAAAAATATATATATATTTTTGCCCTTTTGTATTATAGATATGACATTGTGGAGGTGCACACAACATTGTTGTCCATTATAAGTTGGAGAATTGCGTAGAATTGCCTGTTGTTTTGAGTGCCTGCTGTTCTCTAATAAGCAAGGTGTTAGGATTCACAGTGGGTTTGCAAAGAAGATTTGGGATTCCCTAATGGTCATGTTTGAGGTTGTTGGTGCCCAGTTTTTAATAGCCAGCATCATTTTCCTTTTCTTTTTTCTTTTTTAATTTGCTTGGAATGAATAGTGCCCATTGGTAACATGTTATGTTCATACTGTGATCTGGTGGATTTTTATTGCTTTCTTACTTGCATATGCCTAACTCCAATCTCTAAAGGTGTTGAGGACTGAATTGATCAATGTGCAGTGTCCTAAAGGATGTCGCATTCAATACTCCTAGGAACTTTCAATGTGCAGAATATGTCATTTTTACTATTTGCAAACCCACTTAGCCATCTGACACGTGCAACATAAACACATTTGCCCTTGCCTTCATTTGTAGCTGTGCAGATGCTCCGAGCTGGGTGATAAGAGAGATAGCCTAGTCTAGAAAATGAACTGTGAAGTGGCTGTCATTCCGAAGCAAAGCGAACAAGACAGTAATATGATTGCAGGCTATTCCTGCAGCATCACAAGTTATTAGTGGCTTCTTTAATCATTTAAACTTTTTTAAATGTAAGTCTGTTGAAATACGTCTGTGGAAACAAGTAGCAGATTTAAACGATGACAATTTAAATGTTTCCCTACTGTGCACAGATGCCTCCGTCCATGTGATAAAAGAATCTCGCTGGCAGACTGAGCAACTAAATAGGCTTAAACTATATTTAGGGAGGGGTGCAAATGTTTTCCATTGCAAAAGGCTTTTGCCCTTTTACCTGATCAGGTTTGTAGATTTAGATACAGCATAATCTGCCCATTAACAAAATGACTTTCACTGTGTGACTACTCATTAAATGATGTATTTTTTCTGGCTTAGCCTTTAGGGATATGTACATACTGTATAGATGCTTGGCCCAGGATTGTAATGAGATGTTGTGATCTATAAAAATAATGTATATCATAAATTTTATATATATATATATATATATATATATATATATATATATATATATATATATATAATCAGTAGCGGGTGGTCATGGCCAGCAAAGCCTTCTCTACTGGCCTAAACACTATCAGAAGCACTGACCTACATTTAAAACTTAATTTCCAATATTTGTTCAATGAAATTGTATTAATTTATTCACAACAGTTTATTCTCTTAATTTCATAGTGTTTTTCTTGGCTGCACTGCTTCCAGTACGTTTATGTGGATGTTAGATTTTTTGTCCAATCAGATTTCAGCCTGTATGTGCTGCCATGTCAGTCTAATCTGCCCAGGGCCTTTAAAGTCTATTCTTTGACCATTAAGAATATTACCAATGGGTCTGTTTCTTTAATCAATCAGACTTCATATTCGCTGCACTGGGCCGCTAACTGGCCCAGAATAGCATGAGCATTTTTCCATCCTCTGATTGGGGGGTCAGAGGGAAACTGTTACAGCCAAGTTCGACTGGCAAAACACGTGTGTAGTGCGATTACATCTGAGTTAGGCTTTTTATGCCTACGGAGGAAGAGAAATTGATTTGTTCATACTTAAAAAAACATTTTCCAGAAAAGCTAGACATCGTGAGGAGAGGTCGGCCAACCCCGAAGCTAGCTAGCTTGTCTCAGCCCAGGAAAGGGTTTGTTTACCACTTCCAGTCCATTGCCTACGAGCGGTACCACTGGCTTACAGCCTATGAGGAGCGGTGCAAATTATGAGATATGCATCTCTGGTGAGTAGGTTGTATTTTATTTAAATTTTTTATGTTTTTTTGTCATGTTATTAGACAAATATTGATTCTGAACTGCTCCAGATGATGTAGGTGGCACAGTTGCGGTTGTAGTGTAGAAGTTTGGAGTCTTAACTGGGTTTCTTGCTTTAGTAAAATGGTATTCAGCCTCCATATGTGAAATGTCGCTCTCTCTGTAATTGTTATATTGCGTTTTTGTATAGTATTGATGGTTTCTATAATTCCGACATAATAGTGGTGGTATTAAGAGGTGGATTAAGTCGTGTAAATCCCCACTGAAGGCCCAGGTACCAAATGGACGGCCCACCACTGAAATTAACCTATGCCCATTGCAGATTCATCTTTCTGACAGATGGTTGACAGAAGTAGAACCCGACATGGTCTTTTCCTGTTGTAATCCATCCTCCTTAAGGATTGACATGTGCTTGCTAAAAGGCTTTTTTTTTTTCACCAAAAATGTAAAGAATGCTTATCTGAGCTACTAAAGCTTCTGTCTGCCTGAACCAGTCTGCCCATTCCTCTCTCATCAACAAGTTGTTTCAGAACTGCCACTGACTGGATGTAGTTTTATTGCACCATTCTAAGAAAGCTCTACAGACTGTTGTGTCTAAAATTCCCAGGAGATCAGCAGTTATAGAAATACTCAAACCATCCAGTCAGACCATTGTATTTTTTTCCATCATCCCCTGGTTGATGTGACTATTACCCAAAACTGATGGTCTGCATCTGCATGATTTTATGCATTGCACTGCTGTCGGTGTACAGGTGTTCCTAATAAAGTGCTTGTTGAGTGTACATAGTTAACTAAGGCTCTATTATATTATTGGCTAAACCACTTCATTTTTATGTAGTGTTATTAATATAAATATATGTCATATAAAAATCATTTCAACACTCTTCCTGCTAATGCGTTTAATTTACATGAAGCCTTTCTCAAATTCAAGGTTGCCTTATGAAATCCAGAAATATATAAGCGCAAAAAAGTACACATTATGCATGATGTAGAGTAAAAGATTTAGGGATTGGTTAAAGGACACATACTGCAGCATTAGTATGAGTCAGTACAGCATATGGGTGTCACAGGGGTGCAGGGAAATTGCGGTAATTATTCACAAAGCATTCACATCAGTATATTACTTGCAGTGCTGGACAAAGTACACTATTCCTGTACTTGAGAAAAGGACAAATCCACTGCTTAAATATTACTTTAGTCAAAAACGTTCTACATTTCTGATTGAGTTCAAGTACTTGCTTTTAAAGGCATTATAAGTATAAATAATAAAACGACTGATCTATGAGAACTATATTTGAATCATTTATCAGTATTAGTGTTCCATTCTCCTGCACATCCTACCTTTTTATGGAGATAGTGTTCTATTGTTACAGACACACAGTGAGACATTTACGCCTCACAAACTCTCATGAGAACTGTGTTACGCTTGTGGTCTTGTGACAGCTTCTTATTTCAGACATTTGTGTATTTATTTTAAAGTAGCAAGAAAAGCATGTTTTTTTTAAAGATATTATTTTTAAGATATAAAGATAAAAGATATATTATTAAAAAAAAGGTATAATTATTTTACTATTACTGCTGTAAGATATTATTATTATTATTATTATTATTATTATTATTATTATTATTGTAGATATTATTAATATAATTATTTTTAGATTTCCTTGCTGTCCACTGCTGATTACTAGTAGGCTGCCTGCACAAGTGATATAACAGTAAATAATTATATTAATAAAAAGGGCAAAAAAAATCTGAATCAGTAAATATTTAAATTATAATTATACAAGCTGGACAATTTGCTTAGCAATAAACTAATTTGCTTATCATTATGTCTAGGGATCTTTTATATGTTTCTTAGTTTCTTTCTTTTGATTTAATTATTTATTTATTTACTTTTTATAATTTTTTAACCTTAGGAATAACAAAACATTGTAATACTCTACACTACAATGTATTGATCTTATTATGAATATAATCTTATTGTGTGAAATCCTGACAGACAGGATTATTAATATTATTCGACAACAGCGTGGACAGGATGGAAAAAATTCCTTACAATGTATATAACAGCATGTGCCCATTACTAAAAGTGCTATGGCGATATAGCTGTGTAATTTCCATGACAAAAGTTAAAATAGACTTATGAGGCACATTATTCTACATTTAGCAAAGCCTCCTACACCGTAAATGACTTGTTGCACATCATGGGGTACAATGACTGGTGGAGACGCTTGGACCAGAGCACGGATGTTAGATTTACCTTGCTGGAGCCAAATAGCCCTGTTAGTGTGTATCCATCATTCAGCAATGTTACCTCCACTCTGCACCAAATTGCAGAGCAGCGTCTAGTGCAGCGTGGCAGAACAGCCTTGCTTTTAGTGCCATTATTTAGTGATTGCTGCGGTGGTATGTTCTGCTGTACCGCTCAACCAAATACAATTTATAGGACAATAGCACAAACATTTCTGAAATTGCTTCTGCCAGGGATACTGCGAAAATGGCCTAAAAATGGAGTAGCGAGTTTGCAAGCAAAAAAGGGTTAAAATGATGCCCAAATTTTTTTTTTTTATTCTCTTACAAATCCTTTTTACTCGCAATGAGAATAATAAACAAGCAAAAAAACCAAAGTGGTTCAGTTCGTCTCAGGTATACCTTTGAACAACCTCTGTGAACTTCACTGTGGAATCACAGCGAACTACTTTCACACATTCCTTCACCTTATTATATTCCCGGGTGTGCCAAATTATTTCATCCCAGTAGCCGATGGTGAAAGTTCCATAGTAATGATTTTGTACAACTCGTTACAAAGAGGTTTTTTAGCTCTGATTTTTGTGCTAATTTTATACAGTTAAATAAGTACATGATAAAAAACACAAACAAAAAGAAGTGTCATTATTTTAATTTTGAGGATTTCTTTTGTGTCTATTCTCATTTTATTCTGCATCACTACCCTTTTTTTTTACTGCCTGACCATCCAGCTATATTAACTGGTTTGCTTTTGTATGCACAATATTGTGATAGAATACATAAAAAAATTCAAACTTTGTATCTATAAGTAGGTGTGTGTGTGTGTGTGTGTGTGTGTGTGTGTGTGTGTGTGTGTGTGTGTGTGTGTGTGCGTGCTCCATGCATGATGGTCCTGTATAGCTTTTCAAGGCTAATGAAACAGTCTTCGGGTCAGGGGTTTCAGAGGGACCACTTTACTGTGTACAGTATCAATAATGTTGCTGTGTGTGCGTATATGTGTGTCTGTGTGTGTGTGTGTGTGTGTGTGTGTGTGTGTGTGTGTGTGTGTGTGTGAATCTAATGAGCAGAATATGCGGTGGGAGAGCCCTCATTATAAGACAGCTTGTGCTCCCACACCATTAAATTTGTGAGAGAGAAAGACAGAGTTGGATAGCCAAATGATTGAAACAATAAAGTGATTTCTCGTTGGCTTGTCAATAATGAAGGTTGTTATGAGTCTTGGGAATCTGCTTTGAGCTATGTAATAAGGGGCGTCTTCAGTCACTGCAATGAGAACAGAAATGGCCCTAGACTCCCGATTGATTGCCTCCTGAGAGAAGAATAGTTATTGACTGGCAATAGGAGGGGAGAAGACACTGATTGGACATCTGTTGCAAGAAATGGGAATTCCATTTTCTCCAGTTTCAGGAGGAAAGAAGGGCATTATAAGGGAGGGCTGCGTATGGGGAAGGGTTGTGTATGTAGTTGCACTGCATTAATGGAGATCAGGTGTCAAGTTTTGTCAGTCCACCTGTCAGTCGCTAATAATCACTGGACGGTGTCCTCGCCCTGTTTTATCTTTTTTTTTTTTTTTTTGCTCACTGTGTATGTTTCATATACACAAATTCACTCAAACCCATAGTTAGATGAATACACTCACATACACATTGACTCACACTTCACTGTTCTTGGTTGCTGATGGTGTCTGACAAGTAATCTGTTTGGGAGTGTTTTAGCTTGGGCCAGCCTCACGCTGTCACTTTCGCTTTTACTGAGAGCTGACAGACTGTCAGAAACCTCAATGATTTCCCCTGAATAGTACTGCTGTGTATATATGCCTTTGTATGCATGCATGTGTGTGTGTGTGTGTGCATTTTTATGTGTTAGTGCAGTCCACATTTCCCCACAAGGCTAGGAATATCTGACAGTCCTTATGGGGACATCTGGCTGATTCTCATGATGAAAACTGCTCTTTGGTACTCTTTGGGACCTGCAGCTTTTATAAAAATAAATGAATAAATAATTACAGAGAAAACATTTTCTTTTGGATACAAAGGTTAAGATCAGGGTCAGTGTGGGCACAGAATTAATTAGCGGCATTCATAATTGTGTCAATGAAAGGACAACAATTCAAATGTGTGTGTGTGTATGTGTGTGTGTGTGTGTGTGTGTGTGTGTGTGTGTGTGTGTGTGTGTGTGTGTGTGTGTGTGTGTTGTTGGGTATGTGTCCTACTTGATAAAGATATTTTTTACAGTTTCCTTCAAAAGAATTGAAACCAGACTACTTCTTTAGATTTTAGTATACTTTAAAGATATAGGGTTTAGGTTTCAAGCTGAATGTAAGAGGAACGATCAGAGCAATAACGGCAGTTGAGACATGAGCTGTAAAGAAACAGAAATAAATCGGGGGGTGAATCGCAAAATTAGTTGAACCAATCTGCTTATGATCCAAAGCATACAAGCTCATCTGTCAAGCACTATGGAGGTAGTGTCATAAATTGGGCATACATGGCTGCCTTTGGAACAGGATCACTAATAATTATTGATGATATAACTCATGATGGTAGAAGCAGAATGAATTCAGAATTTACAGAAACCTGCTGTCTGCCAATTTACAGAGAAATGCATCCAAACTAATTAGGAGGAACTTCATCATGCAGCAAGACAATGACCCACAATACACTGCCAACCCAACAAAGGACTTCTTAAGAAAAACTGATAGGATAAGTGCCCAAAACAAACAGCAACTAAACGTTGCTGTGGTACAAGCCATAACAAGTGCCACAAAAGGAGATTTGTTGATATCAGTGGATTTGTTGTCCAAAATTATATATATATATATATATATATATATATATATATATATATATATATATATATATATTAGAAAACGAAAGCTTAAATGATGGTCTATCATCTTATATTCATCTTTTGATGTCAAACCTGAATGCATGTAGTATATCGCAAAAATTTGAAAAATTAGCCTTGCTGTTCCAATATAAAGTATATATAAAGTATATATAGAGTACCATTCATTACAAATAACACACTCCAGATATGAACTCTGTAGTGATGTTATAAATTAATAACTTCAGTAACCGTCTCAGAAGTATTGGTCAGATTCATTATGCAGTGCTACATCTCAAAAAACACAGCAGGAGTACATCCTGAATTAGGTATCAGACTATGACAGGGCATCACACACACTCACACTTAGTCATACCTTGAAGTATTGTTAAATACGCTCATCATTTTTTTTTTCTGGGAGGAAAGAGAATGCCAAAGAACTTTGGATGCAGAAGCACATGCATGCAAACAAACATGCAAAACCAGTAGTCATGCACCAAAGCCCAAAATTAGTTAAGAGTTTAGATGGGAAAGGGACTGCTGCATAAATAGTAGCTTTTAGACAGATTTTTTGACAATTGTGGTAAAGATTTGGTAGTCTGGTAGTCTGGTAGTCCATATGTAAATCAGATATACATGTAGAATTACCTGATGGGTTGCCAGATTGTATAACAATCTGAAGCCAGTTCACTGGAAGGCCTTGAACATTGAAATGAATGCACAAGGCTATTTCACACAAGGCCTGTGACTCTGGGTAGTTGAAAATAACTAATTTGCACAGGAAGCTGTGCGACCTGCCAACGGTGGAGTTGCAGGTGCTGTTTAAAAGCGTCAGAGATGACTGGTGTAGGAGAACAGAATTATAAAGGAAAAAAAAGCACACCACATGATTTCTAATGCTCATTCTGCTTGAAATTAATGTGACATTTGTTTCAAAGCACGACCCCGAGTTAAACTTTCAACTGGTCTATAAAGTAAATCAATAAGACATCCATAATGTTTATAACATGATCAATAGTTAGTAATGTTTTCCAACATGCCAGATGTTACTGAGATTCCCAATGGTATCTTCTGTAGTACTGACTAAGAGGTTGTGAGGTCAGATAACAAGACTGCCAGAAAGCCTCTGTTTAAGCCTCAACCTATAGCACTTGAATTTGATTCTCTCTCAGTTCTATGTGACATTGAATCCGAGTAGCCAAACTGACACATGAATAAAATGTAAATAAATAATAATAGTAATCCAAAAAAAGAAATGAACTGTGGTTTGTCAGGCAGAAAAGAAATCTAAAGTGGTTATCATGAAATAAATAACACAGATGTTCCAGGAAGATATAATTTTGTTGTGTATAGTGCATATCATGCTGTAATGAGTTTTTGAGAAACTCTAGCATATAAAACCCCACCAATTCCATGTGTTGTAAATAATAACATGATACAAATGGATTTTGCAAGAGCAGGTTTATGATTTTGCAATCTAAAGCACATAATGTAAGCAGGCTACACTACATATTGTAAAGGAGTTTAGTGCTGCTTGTGTATTTATGTATCATGTCTTCTGGTTAACCAATAAAAAAAAATATATATATATATATATATATATATATATATATATATATATATATATATATATATATATATATATATATATATATATATATATATATATATATATATATATATATATATATATATATATATATATATAGAGAGAGAGAGAGAGAGAGAGAGAGAGAGAGAGAGAGAGAGAGAGCGAGAGAGAGAGCCCATTATAGGTATTGCCTGTTAGTCTTACCTAGGTCTGCCAGTTCACTGTGGCTTTTTCCAGTGAAAGTCTTTATAGTCTTATGAAAGTTATTCGTGTTGGACATGATTTTTTTTGTATCCGGAATCCAGGATTTTGGTTCTGTTTCCAGGCCATGCATCAGTTGACGACTGCTTGTCTTTATATTATTCCATGAATATGTTAGGCCATCATTGTTTAGAGCCACCAAAAAAAATCTTAATGCAGCATTAATACTGGCAGTAAACGTACATTAATTGCATGTATTCCCACATGCTGGTCTACTCGTATGTTTCTGATGCTTAATTGTCAGCATCAAAAAGTCATGTAGCTCAGCAGGCAAAGAATGGTTTAAAACAAATTCGTTATAAACACAGCTCAGTGGTATTTGCGATTTGTAGTCATGGAAAAGACTCACGAAAGAAAAGAAATCAAGGTGATTGTCGTTCCAATCGGTTTTTCCAGTGCAAACATTGTGATGCTTGCTTTTTTGTGACAGACAGATATAATTGTGTGTCTTTAACTTTTTAATTGATTCATTTATAGTGCAGAATATTACTAGTTAGACTGCAGTCACACTAGAATTAGAGCATGCAAATTTTCTTTGGATACCTGCAGTGAATACGAGTTACAACCAGATATGGCAGTGCTATAATATACAGTCTGCTTGTGGACACAGCAACACCCCAAATACACTATTTTAAATCTTCATTTTTAATTATTTTAATACAGTGCTCTATAAAAATATATATATTTTTGAAAGCGAAAACACTGTGACATATACATGGCATTATGTCTTCATGCGATATGAATTCGCAGGTCATAGGTCACCAAACTTGAACTTTCGAGCACAACAAAATGAAAGCCTTTTTTTGCACTGAGCGAGCTTTTCTGGTCTTCATTATTTATGGATTATCCAATGGAATGAAAAATGTAGTAACAACAGCTTTATTAACAGTTATTTATTTGTCAGAGAAAGAACTGCAAATTGATCAGACATTCCATCGAATTTACTGACAAATCCTAAATTAATGAATATCTCTTTTTTTGTTCTACTTTATGCTACATACAAGAACATCAATGGAGCAATTAAAACAAAAGTCAACTTCTCATCCATACAGTAACGTTATTCTTTGTCTTACATTTAAAGACATAAAATATATGTATTAAGTGACATAAAACAAATTTTCAGTGGATTATTATTTTGAGAATAGTACTCTAGAATAAATGAATAAATAAGAGTGTGTGAATGTGTCTGTTCAGGGACAGGTTTTATATCTTGTCTCCTTAAGAATAGAAATATCTGACAGTTTGACCTTATGGGGACATTTAGCTGGTCCCATGAGGAAAACCTTTTTCATATTTATTTTTCGTTTCTAAAACAAACATAACAAAAACCTTAAAGAGCCGAATGGTTTCTTTTTGGTTTCTGCGGTTACGGTTTGGGTTATTAATAATTAATAACCTCTGAACTGTCCCTAAAAGGTTTTCTGTGTTTGTGTTTGTGTGTGTGTGTGTGTGTGTGTGTGTGTGTGTGTGTGTGTGTGTGTGTGTGTGTGTGTCCAGACACAGTCACCATGGAGAGATTTAATTGTCTGTTGAATAGTTTGACTGTGGTTAAGCAGAGTGTTGAAGGATTTTGGCTGTTAGAGACTGGTCCTGTGTTCAGAATGAAAAACTGATTTGTCAGATTACTTTTTTACTGTATTACTCCTATGATGAGTCTATACTGGAAAAAATAACTGTATTTCCAATATAAAAAGCAAGCTGAATGAAAACATTTTTGTCTTTAAATTAGATTGCAGTGCTACAATACAGCACAAGAACATGAGTGCATCAGGTGCTGATGTTGAGTTAGGAGGCCTGGTGTGAAGTCCGCATTCCATTTCATCCCGAAGGTGTTCATTGGGGTTGAGTTCAAAGATCTGTGCAGGACACTCGAGTTTCTCTACATCAACCTTGGTAAACTATGTCTTCATGGACCTTGCATTCTACACAGGGGTGCTGTCATGGTGGAATAAGCTTAGGCTTCTATAATTGCTGTGAATGAAAATCCTATTTTTACAGTCAAGAAATTATATAATTGTGTGCTTACAACAGTGTGGCAACAGTGTGAGGAAGAACTACATATGGGTCTCTAACTAACTTTTCTTCTGATATTTAAAATATTATACTAGTTAGTAAAACACTTTAGAGATAGTTCAGCTTTATGATGCTGGAGGAAAAAATACTCAGGCACATATGTATTTATCCAGATGAGAATCTGGTGTGCATCTTTCTAGAACAGTCTGTGCTGTCAGTGAGCACAGAATGGTTCTTGGATGATATTACAAATTTTGCAATGTGTTAGATTTTAAAAGCAGACTACTTTGAGTATTGGAATCATTTTGGGCTGCTTTTTAAAACAGACATATAAACCTATTCAAAATGGAACAATAAAAAAAAACAACAGTGTTGGTGTCACAAATGCTGCAGAAAGAGAGAAAAAGAGACAGAAAGGTTGTAGTGTTGGTAGATAAAAAAGAATAGAGATGGTGCTGTAGGTGGCATATTCACGTTTTTTTCCCTCTTAAACAGTATAGTGTTACATTTTCACAGTTACATCAAGCCATATTTAAAACCACACAGAAACTTTAACTTTTCTACAATTTGTAGTGTTACAAGAAGGGACTTAAATGGATTTGTGATTGTGTGAATGTGATTGGGAGTCATGAATTTACTCCAAATAGCCCATAGTGTTGAAGTGGGTGAAACCAATGAACACAGTTTGCATTATATTTGCAAATAAAGATGTAGAATTTGTGATATTGTTAGTATTCATCTCTATAGCTGTGAGATCTGATAATTAATTCCATTACACCCGACACAATGTTAGTTGAAATGAGTTCATCTGTATGCTAAGAGTGCATTTTCATAGACGTGCCCAAGAGACCTTGTGAAACTGTTTCTTAGGACAACAATAGCTCAAAAGGTATCGACACTCTAAAAAACTAGCCTTTATAGAAGAGTGGCAAGATGAAATCCTTCATAAAAAAAAAGAAAAAACTCAGGTGAAGCATGGTGGTGGTAGTATCAGCACCTTATCGGCTGTTTTATTGTTGCCATAGATGCTGGACTTTGCAAAAAGAAAGGTGGATTTTGTTTATACAAATTTCGCAGGTGCATACAGGTCAGAGCCACACCCCTTTTTGGCTAGTCAGACCACATCTCTATTATGCTAATCCTAGTATTGCTCCAAACTGGGTGTTTATTTACTGTGTTTAGTTTCTGAGGAAATTTTTATCTTTCTTCTCTTCTATGAAATAACATTCTTTTGTTTTACCATGTACCAGCTGTATATGGTTGAAATAACAATTAAAGCCACTTGACTTGTTTGGATGTAGTGAGGATGCATTTCTCTTATGTAGGGTTCTGGGAAACTGGTCAGTGTGGAGGGCATATTGGATGCTGTTAAATAGAAGGCAACAGCATCCTGATTTGAGGCCAGGATTTAGGTTTGCCTCCAACAGCCAATGACCGTAAGCATACTGCCAAAGCTACACGCAGGGGTTTAAAGTAAGAACCACTTGCCCAGACCAGTACATTGGAGAATCTATGGCAAGGCTTGAAAAGTGCTGCTCACTAATGCTCGTCATGAAATAAAGCTTGTGCTATTCTGCCAAAGAAGAAAACGGCAATTTCCCAAATGACTTGTATCTGTAATTGCAGCCAGCGGTGGTTCTATCAGGTATTGATCTAAGGGGTGAATACTTGTGTGACTGTATTGAACTATTTGTCACAATAAAAAATTTTGCCATTCATAATGTATAAATCAAGTGGGAAGCATTTCAAATTCCATTTTAACTGTAGCTCGTTCTTCTACAGTGGTTTGGTGGGGGTAAATGAATACTTACTAGGCTATGGAACATGCAATAATATCTGACTATGTAAACAAACTGATATCCCATGTAGTGATGCAAGCATCCAAATGTACTTTGGACCAATTACAAGGATGCTTCAGAACAAGTGGTGTTTAAAAACTTTTTTGGAAGCTTTCAAACACTACAGTGTGCAAAAAGTACATCTTTTTTTGCATAGCAGCTTAAAAACTTTTCCGTTTGAAGTATGCCTCGAGCACCAGAACCTTTTGTTAGCCTAGCCTATAATATTCTGTGTCAGTGCCTCGTGCATTCTCTTTCTGTTCTTTGAACCTGGTTGCACCTGATTTCCCCATTTATTTTGTATCTGCTCTTTGTAGATAAGACCTCATTCACCCTCTATCACACATATTTCACTTGGCCTGTTCTATTATAGAAAAAAAAAGAAAGCCACTACAGTTACAGGATTCCTGCTCACTGCAGGTGTTTATTTATGATGTGAACAGAAGGAGTATCTGATAGTCTGTGTGTGAGGATGATTGAGTGTTACCCGGACGTTATGAGTGTGTTACAAATCGAGCCCCGGTGTGTGAGTTCAATCCGGAGATGTCGACAAAGTACAGAGACATGCGCAAATCCAGATCGATCGGACTCTGTCTTGAACAGGACAACAGCACCCTGCACATTAGACTCATTAGAAAGGAACAAGGCTTGGGAATTCTGCCTTTACTTGCGGCTATGGCAGAGAAATGGTTAGTGTAACTCCGGACACTCGAATCACGGATCGAACTCAAGCAAAGGCAGCTAAAAAAGCCAACATTTTTGAAGAACGCCTGAGGAAAAAAGTCCTTTCGCTTTTTTTTTCTCACTTTATTTAATTTTCTTTTATCTCTGCCATGCGTCTTTTTTGTTGTATTCTCTTTTTTTTGGCAACTTATGTTTATTTATGGAAGTGAATAAGTGGGGGGCTCAATAAATAGGGACATGCACAACAAAAACCCAGCATCAATACAGCAGGACATCAAGGGACAAACCCAGGGTTCCCAGATCAGTGACATGTAAACAGTGTCAAATAGGCACACATATGAATGCTGAACACGTATGCTTAGGCCTCATGGCTTTCACATCTATTAAATGTGCTCCAGTCAGCAAAATTATTTAAAAAAATGTATGTTATAATATGCCACAATAATACATTTAAAGCAGACACTTAATTAGATTTTCTTGGTGGTTCATTCAGACTATTAAAATCAAGTCGATGCAGTTGACATCTCAGATTTTGCCACTGATTTTTTTGTTGAATAGCATTTCTTTCAACAAACAGATAATTGGGTTATAGAGAATTCTATTAAATAGTATTTGTACTGCTTTATTTTGTCATAAAGTAGCTTTACGGAAGTACGTAGGTTCTGGATTTAAAATTAATGCATTTGTCTACGAATTTATCGTTAATGATTGAGCCAGTAATAATGGGTGCAATGTGAAACCTTTTGAGGCAGTTACAGCATATGGCAGATCCCCTTATCGTGTTTTTTTAAAAATTATTATTATTATTTATTCAACTAAGCAGTTGACGGTTGAGGGCTTTGTTTAACGGCCCAGCAGTTGCAAATATAATAGAAAGGTTGGCAGTGCTGGGATTTGAACACACTACCTTCTGATGTGTAACTCAAAAGCCTTTAACTACTGAGCCATCCACTGACTCATCATGTTTGCCAGCATATAAATTGAAAATCAATTTCAACACAAGGAGAATCTTTTATCGTTCTCATTCCTGCCCACAGCATTAGATACCGCATTACGTTTTTTTTTTATTTCTTCTATTTTACTGTTAACCAATACACTGTGCAATTTAGTTGGTAGTGCCTCACTATACATATGTGTGCCTAATCTCTGAATGTGGCTCTTTGTATGAAGCTAAACTCTTTGATGATTTTCTACGATGTTGCTCATGCAAGCAGAACCCCTAGGGAGAATCTGATAGCGATGGCTTTTACACTGACAGAGTTGTCTGGAACTATTTCATGCTTAACAACCTCGAAACCTGGATGTTCAAGAACCATAACATTCCTGTGAATCCAACACAAAAAGTCCAGGGGAACCAGTAATGGCAGAGTTTGGTTGTGCGGGTCATTGTGTTACTGTGCAATCAAGTTGTTAATTTAAAAAAAGGATTTCAATAACATTAATAAAATTGCTTTTGTGTACAAGTTGGCGATGAACAGAAATGAACTGTGAAAAAAAAACAGAAACTAGATGTTGTCATGGGCATAGACGAGGACATGGACATGGACTGTGGACAGTATAAACAACTGCATGTAGGTATGGACATAGTCATGGACTGTGGACAATACCAACAACCAAACCCTAACCTGAGAAAAAACACATGGATATGGGTGTAGACATAAACTTGGACAGTGGACAATAACAACAATCAAAACTAAAACTTTAAGTGTAATGACATGGATATGGACGTAGACAATAACAAACAAAACCAACATCTTAAGCATTAGGATGCCAATTTGGACATACTGTAGATACGAGCATAAGCAGAGACATGGACATAGACATGATCTGTTGACAAAAACAACTGAATCGATTAAATCAGCATGAACATGTGTACATCATGGTGGAGGTGAATGTAAACATGAGCATAGACATTAACATATACACAGACTGTGGACAATAACAAGTCAATCCATAATATAAGCATGAATACATGGACATAGATGGTTAAAAAAGTCACGAATGACAAGAAATATATTGATGGGCTGAAAACGGCACACAATGAGGAAAAAAAGATCATGTCGCCAAATAGATTAAAACTAAAGTAAAGAGCCTGGTTTGAAAATCAGAGAAGTAGAAAGTACAGATATTTGTGTAAGAAATTGAATGAGTTGAAGTAAAAAGTTGTCCAAAATGTAAAAGTGAAGTAAAGTACTGATACCAAAAATCTACTTGAGTACAGCAGTGGCGGGCCGTGCATTTGGTACCTGGGCCTTCAGCAGAGACTGACCCGACTTAATCATCCACAGAGGCTGTAATCCAGTGGTACCGCTCGTATTCACTGGTCTGGAAGTGGTGAACAAACCCTTTCCCAGGCTGAGACAAGCTAGCTAGCTTCGGGGTTGGCCGACCTCCTTACGATGTCTAGCTTTACTGGAAAATGTATTTTTAAGTATGTCCGAGACTAAATAAATTTCTCTTCCTCCGTAGGTGTAAAAAAGTCTAACTCTGATGCATTAATGTGTGCAGATCGCTACAGACGTGTTTTCCTCAGACCAACAGTTTTCCTCTGACCAACCAATCAAAGGACGGAAAAATGCTGACGCTATTCTGGGCCAGCTAGCCAGATATTTGTGTAAGAAATTGAATGTAACGGTTTTTTAGTAACGGTTTTATTCTGGTCAAGGTCACTGTCATGAATTAACCCTCACAGCATGCATTAATCTTCCGGGCAAGCCAAGTGTTGCATCGTGTCACGTGATCTGCTTTCTGGTTCTACACATGCTTTTGTTATAGTTTGTTTTTTTCCTCACGTTAGTTTGCTGCTTTGAATGTTACTTTCAGTCAATTATCTTGAATTTGAATTGAACCGAGCTGCTTTCATATTCTATTTTACTTTCCTGTTCTTCGTCATTTTAGTTATATTGTATGCGTTTTCTTAGTGTTTGAATTCCTTGCTGTAAAGAATTATCAACATGAACCATATTACCTTTCATCACATGGCTGAGTCACACATCAGTGGTCACTCACACTCGTTTCTTGTCACCCATAACTATCAATTGTATAAATACTATTCAGCAGGCTATTTGTCTTTTTTTTTGTTGTGTTTCCATGGCTACTGGTGGCCCTCGTTAATACGATTAAAGTTCTGGTTGTGGGTTTCTTTTCACCACTTCTGAAAAGTGGTAGTTCAGTGGTTAAGACATTGAGCTATTGATCAGGAAGGTTGTGAGCTTAAATCCCAACACCACCCAGTTACCACTGTTTTGCCCTTAACTCACAGAGGTCTGATACCTTTTTTTAGATCCTGGAGCAGTTTTGACATGCCTTGAAAATAGTTCTTAATTCAGTTACATTATTTCTCTTCTTCTTCCTCTTCTTCTTCTTTCTGCTGCTCTTCTTCTTTCGGGTTGAGGTCATCCGTCTCCTTATCAGTCTTATTTCAGTTACCTTTTGCATCTTGATGGCAAAACTCTCATTGCACTCAATTCAACACAAGTTCTGCTACAGTAATATGTAAGTAACATGTATGTACATGTTTGTATTTTTTTAGATAATCATTGAGGTCCATTAAACACATATTTAAGTATATTTTCACAAACCTTTGACTCATGCATTATGTAAACCAGAGTCTTTGTTACGACACAGGATCTTACAAGACCATCCTGTTAATATATTCATTTAAAACAATACACTGAGTTACATTTGTCTGACACTTTTAACTGCTCTACCCTCAAATGCTCAGTTGTAAAAATGAGATAACAGTAAGTGTACTCTGTAACTCTGGTAAGGGTGTCTGCCAAATACCGTAAATGTAAAACTGAATATCGAAGAATATTCCGAACGACTTGGGAAAATACTATGCTTTATCAGAAATGTTTGTGAGTGAACAATAGCAATATACTGTAAATATTCAGGAACAGGCCAGGACTGGTTAGAAATAAATCAAAGTAATTTCAAAGTGTTCATTAAAATAAAATACATTTTTTTCTAGCAAATACATCTTCTAACATAGTCTTACACAATATGCAGCTGACTGTAGAAATGGCTTCTGGTGAATTCATTCGAGATTAATGAAGTCAGTCTCACTGCTGTTTCTTTCTTTCTTATTTTTTTCCTGACTAGTCTCTGCAACCTTAATAGACGGTGGGAGATTAGATGTTAAAATATGCTCTCATTGCCAGAAATACAAAACAGTGAAACGAAGCACATCGCAGTGGTTATGGTTTTGCTCCGTGGTTGATTATGAGATGGCTTGCCTCTCAAATGAGTGAAAACTCAGGCTTGTTCTTTAAAAGCTTCACTGATTGCGCCGGTGACGCTATGCATCATCAGCCTTTCGTGCTTTACCCGATGTTATTTGTGAGAGGGGTGGGGGGTGTGGGGAGTCAGAAAACTAATTTTGCACTAGAGATGTAAGGTCATGTTTAAAATAATGTCAGATATATTGCACGTGTCTTTGGCATTAATGTGAGAGCTTTAAAAAAAAAAAAAAAAACACTTTAATGAGACGAGTTAAAACGTGCCGGTTCGTTTCTCTCTCCGGCAGATAAAACATCTGCTAGGTAAAAATCTTGAAAGGTGGGGTTGAGTCCCAGTCCACCTGAGCTGGGTGCTGTTGTGTTTGCTCATGATGAGTTCGCTAATTAGCTAATGACTTCAACCAGGTGTTTTAGAAGAAGGAGTAACATTGAACAGTAGAGTACAGGACTGGTATATAAAATCTCTTCCTCTCTCTCAAACACACACACACACACACACACACACACACACACACACACAGAGGTTACATTGTTATATTGTTAGCAGTGCTGACACACTGAAGATTTGCTTGGCAAGAGCACACTGGACTTGCAGGAATAAGTAAAACCCACGCCACCAAAAGATTCTGGTGCTGCCTTTCCCTCTGCTGCAAATGGATGAGGTATAACAATACAACAGTATTGAAAGATATCTTAACAATACCATATAACACCAGCTGAATTATAATATTTAGTTAACCCAAGATGGCACAATAGTGCAGTGGAACTGAGCGTTACTGGTTCATGTTGCTGTACAGTTTCATGCAGCCTCTCTCTCTCTCTCTCTCTCTCTCTCTCTCTCTCTCTCACTCTCTCTCTTTCTGTGTGTGAGAAAGAGATAGAAAGATGTTCGGCCATGCTATGCCATTCCATTCAGGGTCTATTACTGACCTGTGGACTTTATGTTTCTCCTGGAATAGTCTCCGGATCTATCACAACATCTTGACCAGGATAAAGCGTTTCCAAAAGATGAACGAATAAGATAGTAGAAAAGTAGATGTTTTTCATCCAGTTAGCTGCAGGTTACAATAAGCAAACAGTGGAGCAGCTAATGATACGCTCCAAAAAGTGCATCATGATGTGAGATGACATTTTCTAGATTCTGTTGTTTATTTGTAGCCTGTATAAAAACACTATATACAGCCTGTATGTTCTATATAGGGTTATATCTGTCTCTTATACCCTCCCTCCTGTCCCCCATTTCTCTCTATACTCTGTACTATTTGCTTCTATCTTTCTCTCTCTCTCTCTCTCTCTCTCTCTCTCTCTCTCTCTCTCTCTCTCTCTCCATCTCTGATCCCTCGTCCCCCATGATGTCTGCTGGTCCATGGTCTCTACCTTAAGATTTCAATCTGTTATTTTGTACAGTTGGTATGTGTGTGTGCATGTGTGTGTGTGTGTGCATGCATGTGTGTGTGCGTCTGTGTGCATGCGTGTGTGTGTGTGTGTGTGTGTGTGTGTGTGTGTGTGTGTGTGTGTGTGTGTGTGTGTGTGTATGTGAAATAGAGAGTTCATTATGCAGCATTTCCTTTTCAGAAAACTGTTCTATCTACGGCATGCTAGTTGTGCTCCCTGTCAGGCTCAAGGCTGTGGAGACTTTAAACTGGATCAAATCATAACATCACAACATCAATCAGCCACAGCTGTGCTTGCCAATGCATGAGTGTGTGTGTGTGTGTGTGTGTGTATGAAAGAGAGAGAGAGAGAGAGAGTGTGGGCATATACATAATGTCCCTTGCTAAGGATTTTGGCAGATGTGTGTTTGCTTTGCTCTGATTAAGCTGCACCAGATTAGGCCTTTTTTTCTTCTTTTCTAAACTAGCTATAAAATGTATACACACACACACACATTATATATATATATATATATATATATATATATATATATATATATATATATATATATATATATATATATATATTACAGGCTAATATATTTCCTTTCGCAACCAATTAATTGAAGCGGTGATTCAAATGTGCTTCAGTTTTATGCTTGTTTATTAAATTAGTAATAAGGATAGGCCTTTATTGCTTGATTGGAAAATCTTGAGTTGCCTGCTTTAGAGCTCTGACCTCAAACCTACTGAAAATCTTTGGGATGAATTGGAATTCTGAGTGCACCCCAGGCCTCCACACCTCACCTACATCACCAGTACCTGCCTTTAGCTACTAATGCTCTTGTAGCTGGATGAGCATAAAGCTCCACAAGCACACTTCAAAATCTATTTAAGCATCTTCTTAGAAGAGTGGAGGTTATTATAACAGCAATAGGGAAATGCAAAAAAAGCACATGCAAATATCATGGTCAGGTGTCCCAAAGTGTGTGTGTGTGTGTGTGTGTATAATTATCAAACAAACCAATAGAAAGACAGTAGCTTGCATTTGAAAACTGAATTCTGTTGATTATTAATGATATAATACTGATGTGATTATGGCCTTCTTTTGCTGAAGTCTCGATAAAGAGATAGAGGGATAAGAAACAAAGTAACAGCACAGTTTAACTGGAGTGGCTAAAACTAATTTAATCATGATTTCCGCTTTAATACCATTTAACCCTTTGCACCCATCCAATTAGTGAATTAATACATATTATATTAGATTCTATTGTATTGCATTTCAGACATAAAATATGCAATGGGTGTAAAGACTTATGCACTGTTAATGTGAATTAGCAAACATAAGTATAAAAGATTTATACATTTTCACATGCTGTTGCACAGAGAGAGAGAGAGAGAGAGAGAGAGAGAGAGAGAGAGAGCTGAAGTCTGAAGTTAGGTCTGTTGATTATTGGTTATATAACCAATATGGTCCCTGAAGCATAGATAGATAGATAGATAGATAGATAGATAGATAGATAGATAGATAGATAGATAGATAGATAGATAAAAGAGGAGAGTGAAAGAAGGAGGATAGAGAGAGAGAGAGAGAGAGAGAGAGAGAGAGAGAGAGAGAGACAGAGATTATAAGTGTGTAAATCCATTAAATTCCTCAAAGCATTGCTCATTAAAGGCTTGCTATAGAGTCTGCGCTTTGGTTCTCTTTAAAACATACACATATGGTAAAAGATCTTGCAATTTATTTCTTTGGTAATTAAGGAGCATATTGGCCTCAAATTCATGCACATCTGGTCACGCTTTCAGTATGGAGATGAGAAAACGTTGTAAAAAAAAAATGTACTTATACTTCTATAGCTCAGTAATATAATCAGCTTTAAATTTACCAAGGCAGAAATCATGAGGAAGAAAAATGTGCTCTTTTACACAACACTGTTTTGCAGTAATGTCGTCTCCTATCAGCTCTGAGGTTTCCTCGTTTGAGCTTGTGATACTGGCCGTGGGGAGTTTTGCATGCTTTCCTCTATATCTGTTTCAATTTCTTCTTCTTTTTTTTTTTTTTTTTACTTAAAACAATTCTACAGACACTTACACACATACAATCCTCAGCTGTATTAGTTAATATGCACTCTGCACACGAATCTTCTTCCAGATTCAGTAAAGCACTTATTCGCTATGACAGGATCCTTGTCTATAGCATGATATGCTTGTCTGGAGTTTGTTAAGGTGTCAGGATTGAGTGAGGACACAAGAGTGATCAGCGCTCACATAGTAACAACACAGGTCAACTGGAGTGTCTAAAAAAAGGATATTTAATCATTTCCACTTTAGTACCATTTAACCCTTTGCACCCGTCCAATTAGTGTCCATGTCGGAATAATTTGCTTTTGCTATTGATTAAAATGTGCCTGGAGCATGAATACATGAGGAATACAACATACGATCATATACGGAGCAGTTCAGGGTGATTTTAGAATTTTTAGAAGGTTTAATTTTATTGGATTAAGGGATTTTTATTATTTTTTTTTTGCACTTTGTTAAATATAATTTTTTTGTCACATTTTTGCTCAGTGTGACAGCTGGACTTAAGTCTTAATTATCAAATTCAGTGGTTTAATCCAAAGTTCAAGCTGTACTTAATAATGTAATATAATTATAATATAATATTAATATAATATAATATAATCTTTTAATAAAATTATTATAATATGTATTATAATTATAGATTCTATTCTATTGTATTATATTATAGATGCACACATTTATTTTTCATTTCCATTTACAATGACCGTATTATATGTATGCAAATATGTATTATATCTTTTGTAAAGATCAAATTGAAGGGATTTTTGTACAGTATGTAAAGAAAAAGGTCTGCTTTTGTTCACCATTTAGTGATGTTCTGTCTCATTGACCCTGTATGTTCTTTAGACTTTATAATACAGTTGTAAAGTAGATTCGAAAATTACCAGCAGGCCTTCAACTTTGTCTCAATTAATGGCGACGTGAATAAGATTTATGGAAATAGACACACTGAGTCCTTTGCTGTAGATGTTCCTCGATGACAGCACAGGTGGCAGTACAGATGGAGGGAATGTGACCACGAATAAAAATCACCATTCTGTTTCATATGCACAAAAAAATCCCATGTTCCATTTTCTCAACACTTTTATTTCACCTTGTTACTTGCAGTAAAAAAAAAGCTGTGAAATATAAATATGATTGGAGACCTTGAGCACAGGGCATAAAAGTTTATGTTGGGATGTTTTAATGATGTGCTTTCAGTTCAAAAAGTTTAATTGAATGTAGTTTTATTTGTATAGAGCAAGTGACATTGTCCCAAAGCAGGTTAACAGAAACATATACATTCAGCCTATACATTGTATATGCTTGTTTATACCTAATGAGTGAATGCTTGGAAAGAAAAAATCCTGAGATTGTATGATGAAGAAACATTTCTTATCTGTTTAATGTAACTGGTGAAGTAAAGTGCAGACTATTTTATTAAGTGCAAACTAAAACAACCAAACTAACTAACTAATGAAAACATGTGACTTACATTTATCTTATTCATACAACCAAGCAGTTTGGGGTTAAGGGCCTTACTCAGGGGCCCAGGATTGGCAACTTGGTGTGGCTGGGTTTTGAAATCACAACCTTCGGATCCAAAGTTTAATGCCTGAACCACTAAGTTACCACCTGCCTGTGATATCTAACTAGGTCATGTGATGTGCTCTTTGATAACGGCTGATTGGTAACGTATACCACGATTTCAGCATTAAGAGGACAATTTGGGTGACACCAAATCGTTTGATAATAAATAAATCATTTTGTTTACTGTGTACTCTATGGTCAAAAAGTGGCATTGAGTAACCGGGAAATTCATTATAGTTTTAACATCTGCTTTGGTCTTGTTATTTAGTACTATTGCAGTCCTAAAAAACGCATAGCAATTAAACTATTTTAGCAACACAACAACAAGTATTGACTGCAGTCCAAAGACAGCTTCATGGTTTCTAAGTGGTGCTACATACATTAATCTTACATATCTCAAGGCTGTACATGTGTGAGCAAGACAACTCCAACCATTTGGATCAGGTGTCCTTTGATCTTGCTGTCCTTTGGTCCTGGTTTGATTTAATCCAGATGTCATTTGGACCTGGTGTCATTTGGTCCTTGTGTCAATTAAACCTGGTGTCATTTGGTTTATATGTAATATGGAATTTGTGTCTTTGTCAATTGGTTCTGCTGTCATTTGGTCCTGGTGTCATTTGGATCTGAACAACTCATAAAGCATACTAACAATCGGGATGTCTTCCAGCAGACACAAACCTCACACACAGCTTTATGAAACATGTTCGGCCTCACGTGTCATTGATTGAGCCCTGGTGTATTCCGCAGCTGAGAGCTCAATTCCACTTCCTGCCGAAATCCTTTAGGGAAGCCGATTTGTCTTTGAGCGCAGTGCTGTGTGGTGGAAATGTGCAATCTGATTGATATATAACCCAATCTTTCTCTCTCTCTCTCTCTCTCTCTCTCTCTCTCTCTTTCTCTCTCTCCTTGTGTGTGTGTGTGTGTGTGTGTGTGTGTGTGTGTGTGTGTGTGTAGGCCTAAGGAGGGGAAGATGACAGCTTTAATCCCAGCGCTGCTTCTTCTTCTCGCTAGCGTTTCTATGACGTTGACTCTGAAGGTGGTGTCGAAGAGAGGCTCAGGTAGGCCCTGCTTCAGTCCTCCTCCATGCCAGCGTTAATCACGTCCTGCGCTCCCACAATAATAGAGTACCGTTTCATTTACCATGATCAAAGCTTTGGCATTAAAGCAGACTTACTGCCCATAATTAATGCTTTAAATGTAAATTCAGTGGTGTTCTGATATGCGTATGAGCGAGAGCGTGAGCAAACATGCATATATTAATGCCATAATGTCGAAGTTTTGCCATGTGGGAAATTTTGTGACCTCCTTTTAGTTTTCAAGTTTAGATATATTCAGTGCTTGGGCACGATTGGCATATGCAAAGCTGCTTATATCACTTTTTTCTAACTGATTCCTTTTTTATTTGTACATAAGGCAAGATTTAAGCCACACAGTGTTGATCTTTAAAAATATCAATGAAAATGTTTTACTCAATAATACATTCTATTAATGCCATTTAGACAGTAAGTGTCTGGTTTATTAAGAGACTGTCAATCAATTTCCAAATAACGAGTACTAATTTTTAAAGTACATGCAATTACATAAATTACACTGAGTTAGTGATTAAATTGTCCTAATCATGTCATTTGCAAAGTACACTAAAAACATTTTTTATAATCTACATTTTTTCCCTCAACTAAAAATACTGATCAAAAAAAAAATGTTTAAGTTTTATATGGTTACTGTTTAAAATATAACTTATTTCACTTCAGCAAAATTAGTTAATGTAAGTATTTATTTAATTTTACATAACTTGATTGTATGTATGTAGGGATATGGTTTGGCAGCTAAAGTAATTAGGCAATTAAAAATGCTAGCTCTAAACAATGTGACGTACGGTAGGAAGTGTAAACATGCAACAAATACTGTATTTATTACGTACCTGATTTTACCATCAGCATGTCATTATTTTGTAAAACCTTCTGATAGTTTGAGATACTTCAGCTTATCTTTCAGACACTTTAAATGACAGTAACAGGCATCAGCAAATTTACTCCATGCCATTCCGACATACTAATTTGTGGGCACAGTTTCCATTCAGAGAGTGACAAATTTAGGCTGCAGGAAATTATACTTTGGTGCAAAATGAATCAGTTTGAATGTGCATCATTCTGAATTTTTTTTACTTATGTAAGGGATTAAAAACCTGAACTTTTAAATGAGTTTGAATAAGTTGGCATAAAAAAACTTTTAATAAATCAGGGACTAAGAACTTATGAGGAGTTCAACTTTTCAAAACATTTCATGTCTTTTGAGACACTTTTCATAACGTTTCATTTGTTATATGCAGCCTGTAAATCTTTTATTCCTCTGGCCTTAATCAAAGGCAAAGTGGACTGTTGTCCTGTTGTAAATCTACTATTACAGTACATTACTAGGCTGCCTCACTTTCTAACTACTGTAGCTAGTGGTTCTTATCCACTTTCCCTATACAGCACCTTTAAAAAATTTTTATCGTTTTTGAGAACAAACTAGGTAAAAGGCAAAAACATAAAAGAAGTATGTATATCACTAATATATATGTCACTTGAGTAACAGACTAAACATTTGAGCAGAAATCCCTGTTCAGAAAAGCATTTCCCAAAGGATACAGTCCAAAGTTCCAATCACACAAGAACAAAATTTTATACCTGGCTGAGCTCAGGAAACAATATGAACAAACGATGGTGGACAAACAAGCTAACAGGCCACTTGAGGAGAAGCTAAAACCCAGACAAGGAGTCAAAACAAGAAAGGTCGATACACAGCTAAACATTTCAGACTACAAAGTAGAAAATAATAAATAAGATTTAAGAAACTCAGTTAGACAGCAAAAGACTTAGCAAACAACAAAGACAGGTATGCTAATTAGCATATTTGATGCATTCTCGTAATGCTGCATATTTATAAAGGCCTCGAAAGGTAACAATTTCTGTCCTCTGTAGCATCTGTGATTGTGATTAAGCATCTGCGATTCGGATTTAGTTATGCATATAAAGAGAATCCTTTGTGCCGTTTGCCTACACATCTCAACAAAGTGTCCTCTGTGTGTGGAGGACACTCACAGATGGAGCATTAGCTTTTGATGTAAAATGCATTTCAGTCACGTGAACGAGCAAACTGTGTGTCACATCTCTCAGTATCTTCCTGCACCTCATTATCTAGAGTATGTGGTGGCCTTGGCACTCATTTCATGCTCCTTTTCTCTCTCTCTCTCTCTCTCTCTCTCTCTCTCTCTCACTCTCTCTCTCTCTCTCTCTCTCTCTCTCACACACACACACACACACACACACACACACACACACACACACACACAGTGGAGTAACACCTCTAACAGATGGCTGGCTCTGCTCTCTTCCAGACCTCTGCTCTGCTGCAAACTTCTGTGACTGTCTTTGTCCGTGTGTGTATATGGGAGTGTTTGTGTTTGCATGTTTGTGTGTGTGTGTGTGTGTGTGTGTGTGTGTGTGTGTGCACTTTTTGTTGTTGCGAAATGACACACTCCCTCACACACACTTAGACCATCACAGTCTACTCTGTCAGGTCTTCAAAGGCTTTGTTGCACCGATTGGACAGGGTCATGCTCTGATTGGTTCTCTTTGTGACAAGGGGATGGAAAGTCACGCTCTGATTGGCTCTTTTATGGAAGGTTGCGAGAATGTGGGCTTGTACTGAACGGACACCTTTATTTAGAGCTTAGGTGTCACTTAACCTAGGGGATGCTGCAGACATGTTTCAACATTAGCACATTTTGGTATGCTTCTTGTTGTCCAAATTGCCTTATAAAATGTGTAGCTCTAAAAAAATTAATCATCAAGGCAAGTATAATAGATTGCAGCAGAAATTGATCTCAGATTTTTGCATTGTTGTAATAAAATGTTTCTCCTATGATAATATTCTTACGCCCACATGGGGAGTCATGGTCTTTTGTTTAAGAACCTTTTCCTTTTAGAGATGCTAGTGTGTGTTCAAAGTTTAGTTAGGATGGATATAGAGTTCTTCTGTGAAATTTAAGTTACTTATGTAACCTTGGTTCTACATCTGAATGGAGGACCACCAGGGACGTTTAATTCAGAACGAGTGGACTGTCCTGTGTTTTTTCCTACTTGCTGAATACCAGCAGAAAAGCTGTCAATTAATGACTGCAACCCCATGTGGGAACCTATAAAAGGCCCCTGGCCTCATGTCACACTTATCCTCTGGCCATTCTTGTCAACCAGAAGGACCCAGGTGGTCCTGCAGTTTTCCATTACTCATGGTTACTTACAGAACTTTCTGTTACTTACATAACTTTCTCTTCTACTTCATTTTATTTAAACCACCAGAGCCAAATTTAAAAGTTGTCAAAAGGGTTTATAACCCTGACAGTAGCAGACTGGGAATGGAATATCTCAAAATGCTAACCTGGCTTTCTCTGGAGGATGAGAATTACTCAACATTCTGACTCCGCTCTTTATTGAGGATGAGTATTATTCAGATTACATGGGTTGCAATAAAAAGTAATATTTAATGTGGAATATCTGGTGAACTCTCTGTTTCTGCTTTACAAATGCAAGTGATATTCCTTTTAGTGCCACCCAGGAAGTAGAGTGTTCACTGAACTGCATTTAATGGAAGAGAGTATCTTTGACCTGCTTATGCAACAATGTCCATTAAAAAATAAACAGAAATTACTTTATCCTCCCTGAAGCACACAAACAGTGGGTCAGTGAGTTGTCAGCTGATCATCACATCCACCTAGAAAGTGAAAGGGCTCACTGGAAACTGGGTTGACCCAGACATTTGCAAAAGCAGACATAAATAAAAGAAACTTATTAATATGTCATGATATTCTTGCCAGGAATGCAAGACATGATAAAATTAGACTATGGTCCCCATATCAGATGCTTTATTGACTGATACATGCATTTTTTACAGATTCATCTGGTTGTAATAATGGCCAACAAAAACAATACTGTCTATAGTGAATCCACTTTATATCTGCATCTTCTGTGGATTCAGTTGGCAACTGCTTAGCATCAAGTCCAGATCTGACTGCTTGGCCATTGTTTAGCAAGGAGATCAGAGACATTCTATGGCCCTGAGAGAAGCTGGACCAATGCCTTAAGGTGCGCACACACTGCTGCCAACACATGCCTTTGAGACAGGGCTGGCAGGCGCTGAGCAGTCCCAGCTTCCTACAGTTGCAAACAAGAGCATCCCATCCATTCTGCCCGCTTCTGTTCCCGCTGTGACAATGCAGCAAAGGAAAGCTTTGTGTTTTTGTTTCCTAGTGGGCCATCCTTTGCAGCCATGTCTGCTGTTCACTTCACTCCCTGCTGTGACCACACACACTCAATGGAAGGATAATAAATTGTCAGCACTATTGACATAGCCTACAAGCTTCACACTTGGCTATTAGTTTCAGGCTGCAGTTGGTGCAAAGCTCTGTTAGTGCTTGTCTGAGATGCTCCGGTCCTATACAATCAGGACATTGATTGCTATCCATCATCCCAAAGCATCGGGGCCAGGCAAAACAAACAGTTTAACTATCCTGCCCTAAAATACAAGAGATTATGAAATTTCTGCAATTTATAAATAATGAATTACTCTGTGTCCACAATTCTCACTTTGGTACATGCTGACTAAAACTGTAGGCCAAGTATCTCTGTCAAAGAAACTGTGAGAATAGTGAAACGTAGCATTAAGTGAATAACTTATTACTCAGTAGTGGTGGACTCTGAATTACTAATCAGAAAGTTGGGAGTTCAAGACTCTGCACTGCTAAGCTACCGTTCTTGACCAATTCCCTTAACCCATGGTGCTCCAGGGGTGCTGTACAAAGGCTGACCCTGTGCTCTGTCCCCAACATCCTACCATGCTGGGATATGCAAAGTAAATTAAATTTCACCGAGCTGTAACATATACGTGAAATATATTATCTTCTTTTCCAAGATGTCAAGGCACACCTTTTTGTACAAACAAGAATGCAATTACCCAGACACAATATGTAGTGTATTATACATACTGTCTTGAGTCTAGTCTCTTTTCTCCTCAACAGGATGAGAATGTGGAAGAGGTAAAGCATGTACAAATAGCAAAAACATTTACAGGCAAAGGTTTAGGTCATGAGATGATAACTTTGCTCTTGATTTTACTCTATTCTTCTTCTTCTTCTTTCATATACTGTATTGAAAAATGATTCAATGATTGCTAAAAATGAATATAAATTTAGAGCAGTTATCAGATGGTCTTATCCAGAGCGACTTACATTGAACTTATTTATACAAATGAGCTTGGGTTCTTGCCCAGGGGCCCAGGAGTGGCAGATTGGCCAATACATCAATCATTAAAACTAAAATTAAATCCTAATCAAACACCATATTGACAAAGGTTTGTGCACACCAGGTCATAAGAGTCATGTGCTTTTAGAACCTCTCATAATAATCTCCTGTCTTCTGTGAAGATGTTTCACTAAATTTTGGAGTGTGCTTTTTGAGATTCTTTTAGCCACAACATTGTAAGTAATATCATGTACTGATGTAGGGTAAGAAGGTTTGGGGGTTCCAATTAATCTCGTCATTCAGTGGGGTTGAGGTTAGAGCTCTATAACAAGATCTTCCACCTTCAACTCATGTAAAGCATATCTTTATTAAATGTGCACATTGTCATGGTGGTGAACATGAACATGAGAGGTTTGGGTCTTCTAAATTAAATGCAACCAAAGACAATACACAATACAATTTTGTGCCTCCAAATTTGTGGTAACAGTTTGGAGAAGAGCCACATAGGGCTGAAAAAGACAGGTGTCCTAATTCCTTAATCCATATATTGTATGTTGTTTTGTTGTAGAACTAACGTTCATATTACAGGCACTGATATCAAGTATTTAGTAACTGATTGTTATATTAAATTCTAAAACAGCATGGTATAGGCCATGCTATAATAATTAATCTAGCCTTTGTTATAGTTGTGATATTTACCTGCCTGCCAGGTTAAAAATACTGTATTAAATACATACAAAAAAATAAAAATACCCATATTTAATGCAAAACACTTACAACTTACATTATAAGTTGCTTTTTTTGGTAATTCAGTGGCTCAAGATTAGTGCTAATTATCAGTAGCAGAGCTACAGGCTTTTCAATACACCGAGCTAATTAGCTATTTAAACTTTTAATAACAGGAAACAACAATGAGTTTAGATAACACATATTTGAAGCAAACTAAAGACTCTGGCCTTAAGAGAGAGACACAGGCCAAGATGTTCATGTACGGTTGATGGCCATCTAGCTGTTCTGTTTTAGATGGATGTGCTAGCATATATTAGCATAGTGAATAAGTGCTAGTGGATGTGAGTGTCATGAAGGAAATGACAGTAACTCCAATTAAATGCTCACTGGCACTACTATGTCGCTCTCTCTCTCTCTCTCTCTCTCTCTCTCTCTCTCTCACACACACACACACACACACACACACACACACACACACACACACAGAGTGGGGCAATCCCACGTTATTAACTTCACTACAGTCTGTATTTTTCAATCTCTTTCTCCCTGTCCCCAGTTTTTTTCCCCGAATGCTAATGATGGATTAGCTGCTGCTGTGGCCTTGGGATTTTCTCTTCTTTCTTACCACACTCACTCACAGGTTTTATTTATTTTTTTGCTTTCCCATCCCTCTGGCCCTCAGTCCCTCTTGCTTTCCTCAGAGTATTTAAAAGATCCTAAACAGAACCCACAAGAAACCAAATCCCCCTTTTTACCATTTTCCGCTTCACAAGTGTTTATCAAAAGAACTCTCACTACTCATCGGTCATGTTAGCCACCTGCTTGCTTAGCGTTCCTCCTCGATTCAGTCGCCATGGTGAAGTGAGACAGAGGTGAGTGCCTAAAAGGTATGGGAAAAGGTTTGGAACAAACAGCAGCGGTATTGTCCGAGCTCAACCTGTTTCTCTGAGGTCAGCGGAGACTCCGAGGCATGGAGGCAAGGTTACGAAAAGGTCAGGAGAGGGAGGAGAGCCCGGTAATGCCGCAGTGAGGGTAACCATGGAGATGTTCTCAGCCTCCCTCATATATTCATGGTGAAACAAAGTGCACGTAAGTAAAACAGATTCAGATGCAGATCTTTGTTTTTTTTTTTTTTTTAATTGGTTAAAGACAGAGTGAAAACTGAATGTCTGAAACTCAACATCTGTACTGTTCTGGTGGGAGCTTTGAGATTTGAGAGACATTCAGGACTCGCATAAACACATGCACTCAGGAAATGCATACAGGCTAAAAAAAAGAGTTCTCTGTCGTAGTGATCCTCCACCCTCTCTCTCTCTCTCTCTCTCTCTCTCTCTCTCTCTCTCTCTCTCTGCACCCCTCTATGGAGAGCAGTAAAAAATGAAAATGTACTGCAGTCTTTATGGGTCTGGGTGATTGGATTTGCATGGCGCTGAGCCAGTCTGAAAACACACACATGCGCGCGCACACACACACACATACACACACACACACACACACACACACACACACACACACAATACACAAAACGAAAGAGAATCAGTAACTCAAAATCAACATGGCAGTTTTATTGGGGGTGCATTTTGAGTGTCTAAACCGAACAACTGTTTTCAGCAGTGCCACACTCCTGTTCTCTTCCTCTCTCTAGCTGTTTATCTCTTCCTCTCTCGATTTTTTTTGCCTGCTAGCTTGCCCTCAAAAACAGATACATAAAAAAAAAAACCATGTGGCTGCAGCTTCAAACAACACTGTTTAAGGGAAACAATTATTCTAATAACTATATTAAGTGGAGCAGGACCAAATAATTCACTGTGTCTCTTGAGAAGACTACGTCAGGAACAGTGAAGCAAAATGTAACGTCTTTGCAAAGTTTATAAAGATATCATGCATTGTTCTTGCCTACAGCTGAGTCCCGTCTCCGTATAAAAAAAAGCTCTCCCCCCTTTTCTCTTTCTTTATTTTTTGAAGGCTGTGACATTTAATTATGTGCAGTTCTGACTGAGTGAGTGACTTTTCCATATCAATAAAACAGGCTGTATTTCCTGACATTTCATATTAGCCAACACACACACACACACACACACACACACACACACACACACAACCAGACAGACGCTCCCCCGCTCTTTGATCTCTCTCCTCTATATGCACATCTACACAGAGTGAACACCTTTTTCCTAATGCACTCATACATGTACTGACCCTAAAGGCCTGCACTGTCTGAGTGGCACAATATTTGTGTTATTGGTCCATAGCCTAGTTGCTGCTTTTTTTACAAAATTAAGGAGCAAATGTTTTACTTCTTGGCTCAAGATCAAGCAGTTCAGCACTGATCTAGCCTCCTGGCAGGCCTATTTCTAAAAAAGAAGTAGGAAACTCCGCCTATCACATTGCTTATTATAATTTTCTGACTAACCAGACTAAAGTGGTATGAGTGTACATTCACACTGATTCATTTAAGCATTTATTAAAAGTGAAGCAGAATTCGATCCAAGTATATACCTGGGACATTAAAGGTGTAAAGTGTTGCTTTGGGGCGTAAAAGAGCACCTGAACATGGATCTAAATCTGTTAAGTGCTGCAAATGTTTATATCTACATTTAGATTTAAACCTGAAGTAGGTTAAATAAAAACAAAAATGATTTATAAACGTATGTGAAAATGCTGATAGTAAAATAAATCATTGTATATGCAGAGATATTTCAACATTTAGCAAGTTGCAGAACAATTTTTATTCCAGTCCTGAACCTCCTCAGCAGCCCTTCAATCTTAACTTCTTCATTTGAGTTCAGAGTGGGTTTCAACTACTATATGCACTGTGGAACTTTCTAATAGGACTGTGTAACAATGACATTAATTCCAATCAGGGAACTGCTGTTTGTTGCAATTTCCCAACAAAAAAAGGTCACTGGACATGTTCATTGAAGATCCATCCATCCCATCCATCCCATCCATTTATTCCATCCATCCATCCATCCATCGGTATAGCCTTTTTTTGTTTCACTTTTGTTTTACTAAATTACTTTTAATTTACTTCAGGTACACAGTGCTATCTATCTATCTATCTATCTATCTATCTATCTATCTATCTATCTATCTATCTATCTATCTGTCTGTCTGTCTGTCTGTCTGTCTGTCTGTCTGTCTGTCTGTCTGTCTGTCTGTCTGTCTGTTTAAATCTGTAACAGTGCCAGTGGAGTCTTTTAGCAAATGAAAACGAATAGTGCACCTGGATCACATTAAAATTTAAAAGTCCTGTTCATGTAACTCATTTACTTTTGTTGTATTCCATGGGTTCTGAGTTCTGATGCACAAAGCTTTCAGTAAATAAATAAACCAACAAAAAAATAAAAAATAAACAAAAAGTGCAGCTCCTATTCATACCTGCATTTGTTTCTGTTCAATCTGAATAATGTATTAGCATTCAGCCATATTTCTCACAATGCTTAAGGGCTCAAACACATCTCTCTAGCATACCTGAGATCTGACCTTCTGGTCTACGGTACAGAGATTTCACAGAATAATAGCACAGCTTCAGAGCATGAATGTGTGTTTCTGAAGTAATAATTGTTGCATGTTTGACAGAGACCCTGCACACAAACCCGGAAACTCCCGGTTCGAGCACATTATACTGTACATTATTGTTCTGACCCTGCTGATGCCTCAAAGACTTTGCTTATAATTCAGTAATTCGTATTTGCTCTGTCTTTATTAGAAAAAAGCTTGTTTTTCACATCAAAGGTAACGTGAGAACACAAGAGCCACAAGGAGAAAGATGAGTAGACGCAGAAGGAAGGTTGGGAGAACCCCGGGGAAAGAATGACCTACAATTAGTGACAGTAATGTGATAGCTCATGGCCAGCAGCGGTTGATTAGCATATTTCATAATTGATTATGGAAGTGCTTTGGAGGACAGGCATTTATTCGCCACTCAATAAGGCCAATTTGAAGATGAATTAAGAAGGAAACAAGTTCGAAGGCAGATCTGCTCTTCCCCTTCTGTCTGCCTGGGCGAATTCTTTCACTGCTGAATTATGCAGTTATGTAAATGCTGACTTCAGTCTTTGTGGAGAGCCAACTTCATATATTGAAACTGACCATGGGGACAGCTTTCTCAAGTGTCTTTTTTCCCCCTCTTACAGATGTACCTGTCAACTGTCCATAGTATTTTTTTCGCGATTGCTTACAAATATTTTAGGACACAGAATGTCTCAATGTCCTAACTCAACTAATAAACTTTAGACACACGGTAAATCTGAACAAATTAACAATGCTTGGTTCATAATATTGAACTTTCCATCATATGAACTTTGTTCATTCATCACAGTGTGTGTTACTGTCACTGTCATCTACCAAGTATCTCTGGGGCTGTAAAGAGTTTTAATTTGTTTGAAATTGCATTTTACAAATGCAAGGTCTTATTAAGTTTATGTAAATTTCTTCAATTCAAATCCTCAGATGCAGAACTCACACATTTTTTTACCAAAGATTATTCTCATTACACTTTTCAAAACCTTTCAGAAAACAACATTTCCAAAAACAAATTTCTGATTAATAGCTTTATATTCTTTGGAAAATATTAACCCAGACTGTTCACATTAACCTAAAGTCTATTTTTTAATTAACTTGTCCACATCAAACATCTGAAAATAGTAATGTCATGCTTTTAAAATGTACAGCAACACAACAACTGAATTACCATATCGTCCTTCATCTTGTTTGTACTGAGACAGCTGAGTTACAGGACTTGGTCATGTGTGTAAAAATATGTAAAGGATATGATATTTGAATACCTCAGCTTTTTTTTATAAACAGGCATTTTCTAATTTGTCCACTTGAGCTAAAAAAAAAAACCAACTCAATTTTCAAAGAACAAAAATGCTGTCTCTGTCTGAATGGAAGGCTAAATTTAACTGACATAGATTAATGTAGACATAGTCTAAGACATTAACTGGACATCAGCTAAGATGCAATTCAGTGACCTCACCCCACTTCTGTATCTTTCTCTATCTAATTAGTTAACCAAAGTCAAAATGTCAGTTTCTCTGGGCAGTGTAATTCAAAGAGGCAGGAATAGATCAGTGTCTAGGGCAGAACAATATAGTTAAGGTTTATATTTATGTAGAAAAGTCCACCAGGCATCTGGATGAACTTCCAACCAAATCTAAAAATCAACATCAAAACACACTTGAATAAAATAGAGATAGAGACACTGGTGATCAAGAAAGTCGGAGGCTTTTCCCCACAAAGACATTTAGACAAATTACAATTCTCTTAATAAATAAAATAATACAGAGGTTCCTGTTTTTTTCTGTTCTATTTTATTTTTGTTAGTGCTACTAAGATGTATTGAGGGCCAAGAACAAAGCATTTATATAATTTTTGGTGTTGTTGTTGTTCATAATTTTCTTCTTCTTTTTTTTTCTTTTTAACTTTGTTATTTTACATTTTGCCCTTTATCTTATGACAAAGTACTTTGTATTTTGATTAGTGGACACCTGACCATGATTCATGTGTGTTTTTGAACAGCCCATTCCACATTTAGTACCCATTTGCTGTTATATTAACCACCACTCTTCTGGGAGGATTTTGGAATGTGATTGACACTCTTTGCTCTAATTCAACCTCAAGGGATGAACAGTGAGGAGGCCCTGGGGTGCAGTCAGCATTCCAATTCATCCCAAAGGTGTTTTTTATAGGGTTGAAGTCAGATCTCTATAACAGGCTCCACTCCAACCCATGTAAAGCCATGGAGATGTGCACAGGAGCACTGTAATGCTGGAACAGTTTTGGGTCTCCTTTTTGAATTGAAGGAAAATTGTAATGCTATCATATGAAAAAAACACATATACAATTGTTTGCCTCCAGCTTTGTGGTAGAACAGTTTGGGGAAGAAAAAGTCAAATGGCACAATACTTGTCCACATATAGTCTTTTTGTCTCATCCTTTGGTTTCTTTGAAATAAAGCATGAAGAACTGTTTAGCTCTGCATATGTAGTTTTTGAATCAGTTTGCTTACCTGACACATTTTGCCAAATTGGTGTCAAAGTACAAATTAACAATGTGGTCAGACCATGCAAATCAGTTCTAGCGGGGAGGAGCTTTATTTACAACAACTGTACTGCATATGTCATGAGGTACAGCTAGTCTTCTTTTTCCTAATCTTTGGGTTCTCCCATTAGGGGTCGCCACAGCGGATCATCTGTCTCCATACCCCCTGTCCTCTACATTTGCCTAGTACAGCTAGTACTTAATCTAAAAAGGCAGCTCGGTAGAATTTCGGGGTGTGGTCATCCATATAGGACTGGGTTCATTTTATACACCACTCAAAGTACACCCCAATTTCATTTGATATGAAATATATCCTAGTTCATTAGTGTGCTAATTTCAGAGCTAATTTTCAATAATATCTGGGTTACTTCAAGAACATGGCCTCCATCAGCTTATAAGGATTCAGACATTTCACACAGTTAGCATTATGTAATATACTGTATGTTCAGGTATAATCTCTTCATTACCTACCTAAGCCAATTTCTGATAATAGCTGGCTTACTTTAAAAATATGGCTACGGTCATCTTATTTATATTCAGACATTTTATACATTCAGCATTAAGTTGATATCACCTAACACTATATCTGACCAACTATAGTCGCTTTACTGATCTTTGTAACATGACAGGAACTGGCTACTATTTTCAAAACGTGCCACTTGTAATAAATACAATATTTGAGTTAATTTGTATTTTACAAAAAATTTATATTACTTTATTCATATAAAGGTTTGTTCTTGTATTTTATGGATACTTTGAATTTTTTCCCCAGCACAAAAATACAAATTAAATTTTTTCTTCTTTTTCTTTCGGCTGCTCCCGTTAGGGGTCGCCACAGCGGATCATCCGTTTCCATACTTCTCTGTCCTCTACATCTGCCTCTTTCAAACCAACTTCCTCTCCAGGCTCTTCTCAACCTGCTCCCTACTCTCACCACAAATCACAATATCATCCGCAAACATCATAGTCCACTAAGTTTCCTGTCTGACCTCGTCCTTCAACCTCTCCATTACCACAGAAAAGGGCTTAGAGTCGATCCTTAAAGCAGTCCAACCTCCACCTTAAACTAGTCTGTCGTTCCTAACGCCCACTTCACTGCTGTCGCACTGTCCTCATACGTCCTGCACCACTGTTACATACTTCTCTGCCACACCTGAATTCCTCATACAATACCACAACTCCTCTCTCGACACCCTGTCGTACACTTTCTCTAAATCCACAAACACACACTGCAACTCCTTCTGATCTCCTCTATACTCCAACAACATTCTCAAAGCAAATATTGCATCTGTAGTGCTCTTCCTCGGCATGAAATCATACTGTTGCTCACAGATGGTCACCTCTTCTCTCAGCCTGGCTTCTTTCCCATAACCCACAACATGGTGTGACTGATCAACTTAATTCCCCTGTAGTTACTGCAGGTCTGCACATCTCCCTTATACTTGAAAATCGGTACCAGCACACTCCTTCTTCATTCCTCAGGCATCCTCTCACCTTCCAAAATTTTATTGAACAATCTGGTTAAAAACTCCACTGCCATCTCTCCTAAACATCTCCATGCTTCTACTGGTATGTCATCTGGGCCAACCGACTTTTCACTCTTTATCCTCTTAATCGCTGCTGTCTCTTTCTCCTTATTAATCCACTTCCTGCTTCCCCATCTTCAAATCACCCAACCTTCTCTCTCTCATTTTTATCATTCATTAGCTGCTCAGAAATACTCCCTCCATCTTCTCAAAACACTCCTTCCTTAGTGTCCAACTTATCATACAGCTCCTCATATGCCTTTTCCTTGGCTTTCGCCACATCCCTCTTCACCTACTGCCGCATCTCCTTGTACTCCTGCCTACTTTTCTCATCTCTCTGCCGATCCCAATTCTGTTTTGCCAACCTCTTTCTCCTTATGCTTTCCTGCACCTCCTCATTCCACCACCACGTCTCTTTGTTTTCTTCATTCTTTCCAGATGTCACGCCAAGTACCTTTCTAGCTGTCTCCCTTATCACGTCTCTAGTAGTTGCCCAATCAAACAGCACCTCTTCACTATCATTGAGCCCCTGTCTGACCTCTTCTCTGAATCTCACTCTACAGTCTTCCTCCTTCAGTTTCCATCATCTTATCTTTTTTTTTCAGTCCTCACTCTCTTCCTCTTATTCTTTACTTCCAAAACCATCCTACAGACCACCATCCGATGCTGTCTAGTTACACTGTCCCCTGCCAACACCATACAGTTTCCAATCTCCTTCAGGTTGCATCTCCTGCATAGAACATAGTCCACCTGTGTGCACCTTCCTCCACTCTTATACGTCACCCTTTGCTCATCCTTCTTCTTAAAATACGTGTTCACCACTGCCATTTTCATCCTTTTAGCAAAATCTACCACAATCTGCCCTTCCACATTTCTCTCCTTAAGGCCATACCTACCCATCACCTCATCACCTCTTTTTTCTACACCAACATTGCCATTGAAATCTGCCCCAATCACCAATCTTTCTTTCCCAGGTACACCTTCTACCACTTCATCTAACTCACTCCAGAATTTTTCCTTCTTCTCCATCTTACAACCCACTTGTGGAGCATAAGCACTGATGACATTTATCATCACCCCTTTAACTTCCAGCTTCACGTTCATCACTCTATCAGAAACTCTCTTCACCTGCACTACACTCTTACTGTAGAATACCTTCAGGATCACCCCTACACCATTTCTCTTTCCATCCACACCATGATAGAACAGTTTAAACCCACCTACCAAGTTCCTGGCCTTACTCCTTTACACTTGTCTCCTGAACACACAACATATCTACCTTTCTCCTCTCCATCATATCAGCTACTTCTCTTCCTTTCCCAGTCATAGTACCAACATTTAAAGTACCCACCCTAACCTCCACTTATCCTTTCCCCTCTGTCTCTGTAGACATCTTTCTCCTCTCCTTCGGCCAACAGTAGCCCAATTTCCACCGGTACTCTGTCGGCTAACCTGTGGTGGTCGTTGGTAACCCGGGCCTCGACCAATCCGGTATCATATTCTGGTTCTTGATCCGCATATTTGATTTGGCACATGTTTTATGCTGGATGCCCTTCCTAACGCAACCTTCCCCATTTATCCAGGCTTGGGACCAGCACTAAGAGTGCACTGGCTTGTGCAACCCTAGTGGCTGGGTTACAGAAATACAAATTAAACAAATATCTGTAAACATTTTCGACATTTTTATGCATATCTTTTCTAGTTGATTCTCTGGTACATTTTAACACAAGCACACACAAAGTTGGAGCTCTGTTCGCTATTGATCAGGACAGTGTGAAAAACACAGTTTGCCGTAGTTCATATGATAAGTGAGTGTGATATTTTGGTGTGAATGTTAAATGTTTGTAGCCAGTATTTAATAGTGTGCTGTACAATAATCAAAGATTTATACGCTGTGCACAAAAATATATATTTGAGAGAAAATAAACTTCCATGTGTCTTTTTTATCCCCTACACATTTCAACCATTTGACTATATACACTATGTATACAAAGGTTTGCTATTTGCTATTTTAATAACCTCCACTCTTCTGAGAAGATGAGTGTGATTGTAGGGATTTGTGTTGTGTGGTTTACCAATAAATCTTTCAATATAATATAGATATAGAAAACATTTGAAATCAACTACAACACACAGTGGGTAATAGAAGGCTACGGACATGCCACAGTGGTATGTGTTAAATGGAGCACACTGCAAATACAGGAAATAATTGGACTGGTTAAAAACGTGTCTCTGCAACCGAGTCTGGAGCTCAGTGTCTACTCAAGAGTAACTTTAAAGATAGATATTTACAGACACCTGGACATAAATGTTTTGCAGAAACAGATTCTTTTCTCCTTTCAAGGAAAAAACAAACTGCACGCTATGTGGTCAAACACAGTAGTTCTATTAAAAGGTCAACTAATACTTAAATTACAAATAAATATAAAATGTAACTCATACAGAAAAAAATAGCAGATTTCTTTTCCCCTAAAATATTTATTTATTTATTTAATAAAGAAAATTACCTTCATAATCCAGTCGAATTTTTATTACATCAAAAATGTTTCTTATCACAAGTAATTTTCTGAATGGTAGGAAAACCCTCCATTTCTTTCATACTTAAATAGAGCTTTCATTCTATTCTTCCTTTATCCTCTATCTCTGCCTTTATCTCACACTCTAAACTCAGTTCCCCTCTGTCTCGCTGTTTTTCTCTAGATATTTTCTATTGTGTCGTCTTCACTGCTATTATGCATGTCTGCACAGATGACCACTCATCCTGTTCGGATGGTCACGAACTGAACTTTAGCTGACAGGTGTAGCCATTTTACACAATGGATTTTTTGCCCATCTCTATAAATAAAACCATTCATAATTACATTCTATTTTTACACCACACAACTGTATAGGGTGTCTTTGGATGCAGTTGCATAAAATTTTCCCTTTACATGAACTAGGAGATGCTTTTGTACACAAAGCCAGCTCCATGAAGATATGGTAGACATGGGTTTGATTGAAAGATCTTGAGTAGCTGTAGAGCTGTAAAGCTATAGAGATTTGTTATAGAGCTCTTGGGGGTGGTATCTCAGTGGTTAAATCCCACTATCACTAAGTTGCCACTCTTGGGCCATTGAGCAAGGCCCTTAACCCTCTGTGTTCCAGGGGCACCGTATCAAGGCTGACTCTGTGTTCTGCCTGCAGTTTCCTAACATTGCTGGGATATGTGAACACACACACACACACACACACACACACACACACACACACACACACACACACACACACACACACTTTAAAGCTCCCCTTAACCTCAACTCTATTGAACACCTTTAATCAGTTCTTGGCAACACGCTTGTGGCTAAATTAGCACAATAAGCATAAATCTCCACAAGCATACTCTAGTAGAAAGCCTTCCCAGAAGAGTGGAGGTTATTATAACAGCAAATAGGGACTAAATGTGGAATAGTATATTCAAATAGCACATATGAATCTTATGGTCAGGTGTCCAATGTTTCTTTTCACAAAATAATGTATTTTCCACAAAAACAAAACAAATAAGCTACTTGCTACTCAGGAATACACTGTATTTTGTATATTGATATAGCATAAGTCTGAAGTCTCTGGTACAAGTGTGTCCATTTGGCTGTACAGTGAGACAGTGACATACATTTTTTTTTCCTGCGATAAAGTCATAGTGTTGTTAGTGTTCGGCTAATTATATCTTAGGCGTTCATCTCTATTAATTCATGGGCAAAAATGATCAATTAGGTCAAACCCAAAATGGCAAATTAATACGTTTTTAATGGTCTTAACAACGAATCATTGACCAAAAAGAATGACAGAAAATGGAACAAATGTACTTCTGGGAGCTCCTGTGCCACCATTTGCTGATTTATTTTCAGCAATACTAAAAATTCTTGCATGAGATCAAGTCGTGATGATTACCAACAACATGTCTGGTTCACAGAAGGTTTTTTTATAGTTTAAAGCCATCATGACTGAATGGAACAACACTGACTCTTCTTTATGTAAAAGCTGTTTACAGTCTTCCACATGACATAAGCATTTAAAGAAATCAAAGGGTAAAACTATCTCGTAATCAGTTACATTTTCTGTTAGTTACATTTTTACTTATTTCCTCACTAATCACCATTCTTATTTCTCTTTCATTAGCCAATGATTAGATTTTTTTTGTCAAGGTGTATAGCTATTTTCTTATCTTCACTGTAGTTTATATATGAAGAGCTTTACACTCTAATGCCTTTCTCCAGCTTACTGAAAGGGGCAAGTGTTTTTATGTACAGTATATAGGGAATCATTGGTGTTTATTTTCAGGCGTTCTGGCAGGCTGTAAATTAGAGCCATGGCCAATATTATAGGATGAGCTGCAAGCAAAAATGGTGTCTCGGATATAATTGCTGAATAGTCCATTGCTTGTGGAATACTTTAAAGGTAGAGCTCAGTGAGTCTAAGAAGTGTCCAAGAGTTTTGCACCAGTACCACAGGTAAAGGGCGATTGGGTATTGGGTAACATTAACATCAGCGAGCGTTCCTGAAAGCCTGTAGCTGGCAAATTGAAAAAATAATCTATAATGTCCAGCTGCTTATCTTCATATTGGCATATGGTTTTGTACTGGGGTTTCATTAAGGAGCATTGATTATTAATTCTTCACACTTCTTTTCAAGCATGGTCGAGTCAATAACACTAGAGGATGGAAGAGGGTTATCAGGTTAAATAACGGCCCCCCTTTTTATTTTTGTAAATAACTCGGTGGCATTTTTCCATGTTATATTTCTATTTACAGATACGGATCCAAGGCGAAACAAAAACCCGATTTTTGCAGTCAACATTTGTTCCACGGCTCTATGGCTTTGTATTTATCTAAACACAACAATAAGTCATGTACTATTGTCCTTATCTGCAGCATGGAAGCACATTTACACAAAAACCCATTTATCTCGAGAAACATTTATCTTCTGCTGGATAATGCAAGCATTCGAACAAGCTGCACTGCCCATACAGCAGCTCTCGAAGAGAAATTGTTTGTAAATACCAAAATGATCAATTGCAACAGTACTTACAGATGATAGGAGGAGGAAAAAGCTAATCTAATGGTTTATAGAGTACTGTCTGTCTTACATATTCACTCTCTTTGTTTTGGTTCAGCGCCGATGCAACATTTTAAGTATCAAGGGACAGTGCATTGTAGTTTGTGAATGTGCACATATTTTCCCTGAGAAAAGGAGCAAGAGCCATTTGATGTATAACAGTATAATTTCACCACTTCTTCATTTTATTTATTTAGGTATCCTTTCTTTCTACTTCTCTTTTCAACCTCTTGCACCATTTGAAAGTCACATTACAGCTAAATGTGTGTACATGTGTATAGTTGTGTGTATGGTTGTGTGTGTGTTTATGCACATAGGCATGTATGCATGCATAATTGTGTGTGTAAAGTACAATTGATTAGCTTTCCACAGAGTAATCAATGCTGCATCTGCTAAACCTGACTTGGCATGTCCATCATTTCCACAATTTCTCTCTTACACTTAAAGATGCCATGAGTTTTCTCTTCTCTCTCTCTTTCTTTCTTTTCCAAACATGCTCACAGACACACAGGCACTCCTGGTGTACTCCTGGCTTTTTTTCTTCTTTTTCTTTGGTTCTTTTTTTTGTTCTTTTACAGTGCTTGATCACATGAAGGAGTGTAAAATGAAGGAGTATTCAGTCCCATCCTACCATCAAGCTGAAAATCCTGTATTTATCTGGCTGATAAATGGATTAACACTTGTTAAGTCTTTGTCAATATCCATTTAGTCAGATGAGAGCACAAGCTGCACTCTACGTACCACAAATAACATAGCATTGCTTGTGGGTTTCAGAATGTCAATCTTTGCGTCTGTATATTTCAGGCATGCACGATATATAGTTATTGAAAGACTGATATTGCACAATTCAACATTATGCAAATGAGCTCCGTTTGTTCTTCTTTGTGAGCACTCTGCCCCATCCCAGAGCACTCAGGTATGATTGT